>NW_006295824.1:2599930-2628754 GCF_000327345.1 Myotis davidii
AAAGATCATGAGAATTGCTTTCACCAGGGGCAGAGCAAAGTAAAAGAGTACTGATGTTTTGCCATTTAATGAGTAATACTTGATTTAGCTTTCAAACACAATTACATATCTGCTATGATATCCAAAGGGTAAATTCATATCTACTGGATATATATATATATATATACACACACACATATATATATATATAATCATTGCTTTTTAAAATCACTCTGCTATATTTATAGTTAAATTGTAGCAGAGTAATTTAAAAAAAAACACAATGCTTTTTTAAAAAAAGAACCAGCACTAATACCATGTAAATTGCATAATTATGTAACATTTGAATGACTGTATTGTTAATTCAAACTGTGTTCTTCAAACTGTGTTTTTGCCTTTTAGTATGTCTTGTCAAATTTTCTTGATTGTTGCACCTGATGTACTGGGTAAAAAGAAGCCATGTACGTGTGCCTTTAGGAATGTGATGGTGCGGGGTGGGGGAGGGGAAGCATTCTATATTCCTAGGATTGGGTCTCATCCTTTCAGTGTGCCTGTGTGCGGGGTCAAGGCAGGCTATAGCCCAACTCACCCTCCCCGTCAGTGGAAAGGTGTCCACCTGGCCATTGGCCACAAGGAGGAGAGCAGCACAGGCCCATGTGCTTGCCATATTCTTGACAACTAACAAGCCTCACCAGCCTCTGTCCTTGGCCTGCAGGAAAGCTGTTCCCAGCAGGGCTCCCCCTTCTTACCTCCCCGAGATAACCCCTTGTTATCTCTGGCCAGTGGGGAAACTCATCTGACCAGCTGCCATGGGGTCTTCCCCATCGTGTAAGTAATAAAGGCTATTCTCTCCCCTCTGGTCCCCCAGTGTTTTTTGGTTTTGGTTTTTTGGACCACCAAAGAACAGTGTGCCTAGCCCTGGATTGGAGCTCCTACAGCACACGGTGCCTCTGGACTGTGAACTTCACATGTGCTTCTCTGCCCGCCTCCCCTCTTAGGTGGGACAGAAGGACCAGATTGGGCTGGGTTGAGCATTTCCCCTCCTCTATGTGGAACGCTAGAGCAGGCTGCGGTTGGATATTACCCTTCTCCCTGGTAGAAGGCTAGAGTTAGCTGGTGTTGGTTATTTCCCTTCTCCCAGTTGTTGTGCTCTGACAAACCCCCAAGGTTAGGCTCTGGTTTAACTGTTTCACCTGAGGGCAGAATTTAAGACACACATAATGCTCTGGTGTATTTCAAAGAGGTTCCTTTTCTCTTCTTCCTGGTGGGACTAGAAGCAGTCTGTTCTCCTATATTCACGGTGAGAAGCTGGTACACTTCTTCAGATAAGACCAACACAAGTGTGAGGGCCTCTCAATGACTGGGTCCCCTAAGTTATTTATCTATCACACTTGCCTACACTGGCCATCCAGCCACTTGTCAATTACAGTTCAGATTTTCCTACTTTGGAACTGCTTTCTGCAGAGGCTTCTGCTCTGGTGGGTTGTAATTATCTGTATTCACCTGTTAGTCTTTCCAGTCTGAAGGGCAGCTGTTTTAACTAACTTTTAGGGTTCTGAAAGAGTTGTTGATTTTTCAGTTTGTTGAGCTTTTTAGATGCTGTTAGAATGGAGCAGTAACTTCTAAGCTCCTTGCATGCAATACTGAATACTGGAAGTCTACATACCTTTTTAAAAATAATACTATGCATTCTGTTTGGAAATGTACATATAACACAAGTGAGGGTGTGATTTTCAGAATGTCTGTCAATTCATTACTGGCGGAGCCCCAAGATATTACCTGAGACCTGATACAGATTTCTGATGCATAATTTTAAATTAGGATCTAGAAAATATATCTGTAGACAAGAGAGCATCAATTTCATTTTATATCTGAGTAAAAGTACAAAGAAATGGCATAACGGATTTACTAAAATTGATTCTCTTTTGCCAACACAAATTTACAACATGATGCAAGCAACACCAACCTCAGAATTATTTGTCTCAACTTCCGATGCTTTTATAACCTGTGTGAATCAGTCATTCTACTACAACTTTTTGAGATACTGTTTTTAAAGTTCAACATACATCCATTGTCCATGTTTCAAGTGATAAGGCAGCCCTTTTTGTTTAATCAAAAAGTATCATAGTGATGCAAAGGCTTGCTTTTTCCAACATTTATAAACTCAAAATCATTTTGGCTGCTTTTCAAAGCATGGAATAGGCCAAAATAGACTGTAAACAAATGCAGAAATATCTTTTAAAATACCTGAAATTAACTTAACTTTTTAAATTTGTTTTGGGGCACAATGAAGGAGAGAGTTAAAAAAAAAAAAATGAAACTGTCATTTGATCCAGCAATTCCACTTCTGGGAATATATCCTAAAAATCCCTATTCACCAATCAGAAAGAATGTATGCACCCCCATGTTCATAGCAGCATTATTTACAATAGTTAAGATCTGGAAACAGCCCACGTGCCCATAAGTAGATGAGTGGATAAAAAAGCTGTGGGACATTTACACCATGGAATACTCTGCAACTCTAAAAAAGAAGGATCTCTTACCCTTTGAGACAGCATCCATGGACCTGGATAGTATTATGCTAAGTGAAATAAGCCAATCAGAAAGAAACACATATCACATGATCTCACTTATTTGTGGAAGCTAAGGAGCAAAATAAATTGACCAACAAAATAAGTCTTGAGACATGAAGGCTTGGAACAGATTGATGTATCTCAGGGTGGGGTGAGAAGAGATAACTTTTGGACCTACACGAATAGCCCATGGAAGCAGACAATAGTTTGGTGAGGCCTGGGGGAAGGGGTTAGGAATAGGGGCTGAGTGAAGGGATTTGACTACTGTAAATGGGGGATTTGAATACTGTAAACAATAATATATATTAATATATATATTAATATATATGTGTATGTATATATATATTAATATATATATGTGTATATATATATATAACAACAAGATTTATTTCCTTTCTATTTCTTCAGGGCTTTCTTAGTCCCTGGCCACCCCTCCTTCCATTGTTAACTCTTTTTCATAGCCCTTCTTCTTCTGCTGTTATAGCCACAGGTTATAACTGGTATTGTTCATTCTCCATAGAAAACAGGAAGGAGGAAAATAGAAAAAATCTGCACTAATAAAAGGGAAACATGGTAATTAGTGTCGCTCCACTACCCTTCCCATTGGCGAATCCCCCTGTCACTCACAGAGTAGGGCCGAGATATGCAAATTAACTGGCAGCCAAGATGGCGGCCGGCAGCCAGGCAGCTGATGTGAACAGGGAGGCTTGCTTGCTTCAGAACTCCAATGTTCCCCGCCTGACTTGCCGGCTTCTCAGCTGCAACTCTCAGCAACTATGTTGCGAATAAAGAAGCTAAAAAACCCCCAGAAACCTGCTTTACTTCAGCCAGCCAGACCACAACATTGCATCAAATACAGACGGTGAACAAAGGCCAGAAACCTGTTTTCAGCAGCCTAGGCCTCAGAGCTAAAGCTGGCCCAGAATAAAAAAAGAAAAAGAAAAAATGGAGCGGTTGGGAGCTTCAGTCCCAGCTTAAAAACAGCCCTCAGCCCCTCAGCCAGACTGGCCAGGAACCCCAGTGGGGACCCCCACCCTGATCCAGGACCCCCTTCAGGGCAAACCAGCCAGCTCCCCCCCATGCACCAGGCCTCTACCCTATATAGTAAAAGGGTAATATGCCTCCCAGCCCCAGGATCAGTGTGACAGGGGGCAGCGCCCAAACCCACTGATCGCCCTGCAGCTCTGTGTGTGACAGGGGGCGGGGCCCCCACCCCCAATTGGCCCTACCCTGAGCTTGGCTGAGGGGGGCATCGCAACCTCCCGATCCGCCCTGCTCTGTGCATGACAGGGGAAGGCGCCCCAACTCCCCAGTCGGCCCTGCTCTGAGCCCGACCAGGGGCTGCACCTAGGGATTGGGCCTGCCCTCTGCCACCTGGGAGCAGGCCTAAGCGAGCAGGTCGTTATCTCCCGAGGGGTCCCAGACTGCAAGAGGGCACAGGCCGGTCTGAGGGACCCCCCCTTCCCCTGAGTGCACAAATTTTTGTGCACCGGGCCTCTAGTATATATATAAAAACATAAAAAAGAAACCCAGAATCTTCTTTAGCTCATGGAGAAAGTAGAAAAGCTAGAAACACTCGTTATATTATTTCTTCTTATCATGTAGAAAATTCATTAGTAGAATTCACAAATTAAGTTGCTAAAAATACAGACAAAAACAATCTGTAGTTGTTCTGTAGTTTTATGAGAGGACAATACTATGCATATTTTAATTATGAGTACTCAGTTAATAATATTGTCTATTTTCAGCAAATATAACGAACAATTGTATGACCCTTTCCAAGTAAGAATTGCTCTTGCATCCTTATTTAAAAAAAATAGTTGCTTACAATGTGGCAAAAATTCATCAATCATTGTGAAATGAAATTTCACTTTAATTTGATACTGGGAAGCCACTAGAAGACTTCATATAATAAATAAACTAATCTGTCTCACTTTTAAACAGAAATAAAGTGAAAGTATAATTGTCCTGTTTATTGATATCTAGCAAATATGTTGAAATGAAAACAACAAGCTTTCCCCATATTCAAGTTTTACTTAACATTCTTGGATTGAGCTACTTTTATTAGGCACCATTAAAAAATGTGTGCTATTCAAAAAAAAAAAGAATTGGTTATTTTCTTTATAAGAAGCACACAATTCAGTGGATGTAGTAATCTGATAAAATGATGTAAAAAGAAAAAATTGTAGGCATTTTAGCTTTTATCATCTGGTATCATTCTTTAGAAAATAATACTAATCAGGCTTCTTATTAATCACAATTCAGAAAGAAATATAATTCTAGGGCAGTTAAGTCATAATGCATTACATTTTTAGATGCCATTGAGGCCACGCATCCTGTTAATAAGAAATATCTCAAAGAGAAATGCCCTCTAGATTATAATTATTTCAAAGCAGATATTTGCCAATAACTGATCCTTCTCATGTTACATTTTGAGGACAATAAAAGTGTTTCAGGTCCATTCATCGCAAAGGCAATGGTCACATGGTTTGCACCATATCTTTGCACTTCCTATGTTTCCAAGACTCTTTTCATAGTCTTAAGTCTATTCTTTGAAGACTTGCTATCTTTCAATAAATTTATTTTTCTTCATTAGAATCAGCTTCTGTTACGGTAATCAAAGATCCCTAATTAATGCAAGGTAATTAGGAGACCAAATATTTTGAAAAGAAAAAAATCCCAAGAAACAAAACAGATTATTTTAGATGGATAGAGATAACCAAAGCATACTTAGAAAAGACTTTTATAAAAAGTAGATGAATCCTTGGGAATGCCAAATTCTGAGGCAATAGAAAAAAAAGCTATCTGAAGCTCTAATGACAACCATCTGGGCATTGTTTAAGCGCCAAGACTGTTTTGTCTTCCTTTCCGTTTAGCCCGAGATATCCAATTTCAACGATATGCTGGTGGCCGGAGACTGACGAGGTCCAAACGTCTTAAAAAATACATGTATAGGGTGTAATACAATACAACTGTTGATTCCTGAAGATGTATATAAAGTGGAAAGAATGCTTTACACAGGCACTGGGAGACATACACATCCATCGAAGGGGGTCAAGTAGACTCAAAAAACTTAGTTTTATTCTTTGCTCGATATTCTCTATAAATATTGTCAAATGTTATTAAAATGAATTTACATGTAATTATTTAATTTCAATTATAACCTGTATTAACTACCCAGTGCTATGTGTTGACCTAGAAGATGAACTTAATTCATCCTGAGTGTCAGAGCAGGCTTCTCTGAAAAGTAACATGTCATAAGAGAACGATGCAGAATTTGTAGTTAATGAAGAGAGAGTATGTTGGGCAAAGTGATGGAGTCAAGGCCTGCAGCTATGAGAAATAGAAAGACAAGGAATATTGAGGGGGAATTTTGCTGAGGCTGGAGTGGCGCTATGCTGGTAAGAATTTATAACTGTCTACCTGTGAAAAACAGTCTTAAATTATATGGTATATGCTAATTTAGCAGGACATCATATTATAAAATATGATGTCCTGCTAAATTAGCAGGGTACAGTTACAATAGAGAAGGAGCTCAGTACTTTCATATTTTTAATCATCTGTGACTCAACTACAGTGGGGCCTTGACTTACGAGTGTCAGTTGTTCTATGACGGAACTCGTAACTCAAATTACTCGTATGTCTAGCCAATTGAGAACGAGTGAGACACGTGATGCTGGGCTGATGTTGTGGAGTTCACTGTGACGTTCGCTGCGCCAACTAGCAGGAAGGTGGTATAACAAAGGTGGAAATTATTGAAGAACAAGTACAGATTCCCACATGGGGAAGGGGAAAGAATTTCACAGCATAGACTCCCACGTGGGGAGGGGGAAAGGGTCCCACTGAGTTCCCTTTTCCATGGTTTATAAAGGCTGAAGATCTTTGTGCCTTGACATCCCCTCTGATTGGTCACTATTCCCTTGGACTGGTTACTATGTTAACTCCTGAGCTCAAAAGTTGAACCTCACAAGGGACATGTGAGGTTCCCCCCGAACCCACCCCTCCTTCCTTACTGTTTTCCTATTCCCCTTGGTTTTCTTCTCCTTCTGGAGACCTTCCGCTGTTCCCAGCTCCCTCATTCTATGGAAATGTACCTGTTGCAGCTTTTTGGCTCCCCTATTCTACGGAAATATACCTTTTCTTCTTTCATGGTCTTCTGCAGCCCTATGCTTCTTCCATGGTCCCCTTAATTTCTAAAATTTCCTAAACCTGTATTTTTTACCCCTAAAATTCCTGTTTCATTACCACTACTTAAACAGTATTATAAGTAATATTTCTCAAAGGTGGACAATCAAAATTACTTAGGTGTGCTTAAGCCTCCTTTTGCCATTCCCTTCACATACAATTACATGAAAATCACTGTTTTAGAGGCAAATACTTTAAGAAATCAAAGAATTTACTCATATAGTTAAGAGTTGGACAATTGAAGAAGGAAAAGCAAGAAAAAGAACACAAAAGACCCCACAGAATGCACTGCCACTAGTAATAAATGCCTTATTCCTTAAAAGGACCTCTAGAATAAATACTATATCCATTTTATAGATAAAAATAGTTGTTCAAGGATGCAGTTTTTTTTTAATATATTTTATTGATTTTTTACAGAGAGGAAGGGAGAGAGATAGTTAGTTAGAAACATCGACGAGAGGAAACATCGATCAGCTGCCTCCTGCACATCTCCTACTGGAGATGTGCCCGCAACCCAGGTACATGCCCTTGACCGGAATCGAACCTGGGACCCCTCAGTCCGCAGGCCAACGCTCTATTCACTGAGCCAAACCGGTTTCGGCTCAAGGATGCAGTTTTAATAACAAAAGAAAAAATGAACACATTCACATTGTAAAATATTAAACAATACAAAATATAATTCTAAATGCCTCAAGTCATTATCTCAATGGCTTTATTTTCCACCTCCCTCCTTCAAGATAAACAAGTTCTTTCAGGATGTGGGCTGTGATCCATATCCATATCATGTTAGTAATAAGAATTCACATGCTCACTTCTGAGGAACTGTTCTAGCTAGAGCTTACCTAGCTCAAGAATTCTTAAAAACCAAAACAATTCTATCAGTAAATAGAAGTGCCAATGCACCAGAACCCTTGTCTCTTGAAACACCAGTACATCATGCAGTCATCACTTGAAAGCATGGGAAAAATAAGTGTGTATTGTGTTTCTGTGTGGAGTTTTACTAGACAAACACGATATGTAGAAATACCTATTTAGTAGGTAGGGGCTTGTGATTGGGTGTCGATTCTCATCTAATCAACTACATCTAATGATTTAGTTCATTATGGACCAGGATACTTCCCTACTCTCTATCTGAAGACATAAGGACACAGCCCAGCCCGCATGGCTCAGTGGTTGAGCATCGACTATGAATGGGAGGTCAAGGTTCAATTCCTGGTCAGGACACATGCCCAGGTTTCAGGCTCCATCCAGTGTGGGATGTACAGGAGGCAGCAGATCAATGATTCTCTATCATCATTGATGTTTCTGTATCTCTCTCCCTCTCTTTTCCTCTCTGAAATCAATAAAAATATATTTAAAAAAAGAAATAAGGATACTATGTCTATCTGAAGTTACAGAATATGAAATTTTCAACTAGAAAATATTTACATGTATAGAGTTCTTTGTCTCTTTAACATATCCCAAATTGTTGGTAATATATTGTGAATTTAAGAGTAAATTTGTGAATATATATTCCTTTTTTAGAATGCATGAAATGAGAATAATTTTTAAACTTCATTTTCATTATCAGTACACTTAAAGGTATCAAGAAATAATCCTTCTAAACTACAAAATAATTTAGCCAATAGGTTTTAGCCTTCCTACCCAACACTTGCATTTTCTACCCCATCTAGTAGTGCATTGATTTACCTTCAGTTTCTTCTATCCACTCATGTATAGACATATAAAATAAATGAGATTAAATATATAATTTGTTCATAAAATATATATTTATGTAATAGTCCTATCACTAAATATTATGTTATGGAAGAAACATTTTAAATCAATAAACAGTAATCAGAACAAAACTCTCAACTGAAAACTAACTGTCTCTGGAATATAATCAATAGTCACATTGACTTTCTAAACTACTGTTCTTAACGGATTATTATTTTTATCATCCATGGCTAAAATGTAAAATAAGGGAAAAACACCTTAAATATATTTACTTCTGTTATTGGAAGTTCTCTTTTCAAGATTATTCATAATTATGAATGGCTTTAAGACATTTTACTTACGGACACTTGATTTGGGCATACTAGATAGATTTGAAAAATTGTATAATATACTGCTAAAAGGGTTCTGTCTACAAGTTAAATTAGATGATATTTTTTTAACTTTTAAAAATGGCCTTCTTTTATAATGTGCATATAGGGGAAAAGTCATGGTAATTATAAAAAATAAGTTGCTCAGAAGAAGCACATCACCTACATATAGAGAAAACTACTCTTGACCCCTCCTCTGACTCTGAGAATCTCACTAACTACTTCAATATATCTCTGCCTACCCATACAAGCACACACACACATGCACAGGCAGGCACATGAATTCTCTTGCTTTTTTTCTCAAATTTTCTCTCTCTCCATATCCATTTTTTTTCACTTAGATTAGATTTGAACAGTTTTTATGACACAAATATAGATATGAATTATAAGTAAAATGCATTATATATGTTAAGTAATATAGTATAGATTTTGATGTATCTACAGGGGTTAAATAATATAAAGCATACATGAGAGCCTGGTTTCACATGCCTTGTATTATTTACTCTTTTAGGCAAAAACTAGAAACAGAAAAACACATATAACATAGTTAATGCAATTTGTATTTCAGCAGAATAAAATAAAATATATCCTTTCCCATTTTATTGTTATAAGTTAATTTTAACTCACATAGTTTTCACTGCCTATATTGAAAAAATACTTTCCTAGTTTGTGGGAAAAAAAAATCCTTCAGAAAATTAAGAACAAAAGACCTTGAATTCAATCTTCAATTGTGAAGTATACTACTTTTTTCTCATAATAAATTACTGTGTCCTAACTTGATTGGTTGCTTCAAATTATTTTGGTCATAAAGGAAATTGAATGAAAAACTGCATCAATCAATGCAAATGCTTTAGGACCAAAAAATAAGAGTAATGTGTAATGCTATCAGATGATTCAGAAAACATGGATTCTAATTTTAAAGAAATATAACTGTGCAAATATAACTATCTATATAAAACTACATATAAATACATAACCTACTTTGCTATTTTTTTTTAACTAAGCCTTTACTTTATTTATGGATTAGAGAATATAGTAGTCTCCCCTTATCTGCTCAGGACAGCTCCAAAACCCTGTGGATACCTTAAATCTCAGATTTATATATACCACACCTTATACATATGATGTCCCAAAAAATGTATGCACACACTTTGAATAATTATAAAGTCAGTGTTGATGAAAATACATTTCATTTTCGAAACTGAGCTGTTAGCTCTTAAAGTGTGTATATATTTTGGGGGGACATACTTTATGTTTTTTTCCCCTATACATACATACTTTAGGATAAACTTTAATTTAAAATCAGACACAGTAAGAAAGTATCATCAATAACTAATAACAGAACTATAATAATAAGATACTGTAATGAGTTATGTGAATGTGGTCTCTCTCTATAAATATCCTTTTGCACTGTACTCACCCTTCTTGTGATGCATTAGTAGAACCAATTCATAAACGAGACGGCTGTCACCCACACTTCCTCCTTAGGTTGCCAGAACAAAGGCAGGTCATTTATGTCTTTGTTTCTGAGAAGGTCAGGGCTCTTCGCTCTGTACGCTATGCCTGGCTTTCTCATATGCCCTGCAGCGTTGCCACATGGTACCAGAGTTAATGTGCCCTTCCCTGTCTCCTGCCCTGGCACCTCCTTTAAACTTCTATGAATGTGGGTTTCATTGAGCAGCTTCTTCCGGAAGAGGCTGGTTTCACTGTGATAGAAAGCTGGCTTTGGATGGTATAACCTTTCTCCTTAATCAACTTAGACTCTGCTGGGAATGTGGCAGCAGCGGCCTCCCAGGCGGTCACTGCTTCTCCAGGATTGTTCATATTTTTCCGTCCAAACCTGTTCTTGTAAGAGTCCCGTACGTGCAGTAAACAGCCTGGTGTCACCGTTTCAGGGGGTCCCTGGCTGAAGTCGACTTCTAGGCTCAGTGCTTCTGGAGCAGCACGTTGCCGTCCATCACAACCCATCTTCTGTGTGTGTCTTCCACCCACAAATCTCGGGCCCTTCCCATCTTACCACACACTGTGGCCATAACTTTAGCAGTTTGAGGTGAGAATTTGTTTTTCCTTCTTCATAATGTCACAGATAGAAGATTCCTGGGCATTTTTTTTTTTTTTATTTTTCCTTCTTCATAATGTCACGGATAGAAGATTCCTGGGCATATTTTTTTTTTTCTTCGCTCATTAAATAGACGACTTTCACCTTTTCACTTGAAGGAGGCACTTGAAGGCTCCTCCCTGGCACATGGGAATTGCCAGCAACCCCGCTCTTGTGCTTTGGAGCCATTACTAAGTAGAAAAGGATGACTGAGCATGAGCACCACAATACCTTCGGTGGGTCTGACGACCAAGGAACTACTCTGCGACTGACGGCTGGTGGGGCAGGAGCCTTTATGCAGGGAGCGCCTCCCGCATGGCGATGCCGGACACAGAGAGGATTCACGTCTGATGGTGAAGATGATCCACGTCTGCTGTGGGACTGAGCGGGACTCGCGAGATTTCATCACTGCTCAGGGGAGGGGATGAGAAGCTCAGCCTGCGAATGGTGAAGAAAGGGGAACTACTGGACAATCAGATGACCCAGACACTTTACATTTCTCTGTGTATATAGAAAGCAGCTGCCCTGGCTCCGTGGCTCAGGTGGCTGAAGCGTCATCCCCTACAGGACACCAAAAGGCTGCGGGTTCAATTCCCTGTCAGGCCACATTCCTGGGTTGCAGGATTTAATCCAGGGATTCATTGCAATCAAGGCATTTATGAGAAGAAAAAACCCAATCTATCTTGCTCTCTCACATCTATGTCTCTCTGTCTCTGTCTCTCTTTAAAATCAATAAAAAAACATAAAAACATATTCTCTGGCAAGGATTTTTTTAAAAAAGCAACTTAAACGTCTTTCTCACATCTTAAAATAATATAATTTCATATCTAAAAATAATGTTTGGAATTGTCCTGCCTTTCTTTTATTTTTTAATAATTTCAAGCTAATCATAGTCTTTTTTTTTACAGATTATAACAAAATTAGTCACGTTTATTTAAAAAAACATTAAGTGTGCAAAATTAAATTTCATGATTGAATACAGATAAAAGGGATGCGCGTATTTTACACGGAAACCCACATACAAAGTTAGTTGCTTGCAGGACGGTAAAATAATTGGCGAAACGGAGGACTTGCTGCTGCAGATTTTAAATGGTTGCCACCTGAAAGCAAAACCATACGTTAGGTGTCTGTAAAGGGAATTTAAGAAAATCAAATAAAGACCTTAAGTAATACTAACAACATTAGGAGCCCATAACCTATTTTATTTAACCAATGTGAAAAAATGCTATGTGCCTTTCATTCCCAAAACGTTAGTATGCAGCCGTTCTTATAAATGCTGGGGAGAGAAAAAGGTGATGAGACAGGAAGCGGAAACAGCAGTCTGGGCAACCCGCTCTGCTGTGTTGAGATGTCAAATATTTCCCTTCACATCCTCTAGATTAAGTGACTCTTTCTTCTATGGCTAATTTTTAAAGTCTATGCATTACTCTGATGCCTGCACACAACAGCTTGCCTTAGAAAAGAAGGGACTGTTCTCCCATCTGAACATGAAGAAGAGACACAGCTGTGTTAGAGAACACAGGCAAACATAGTCTTCTTAATGAGAATTAACCAGTTTATTCATTTTTAATTCTTCTTTTTTAAAAAAAAAACACATACATAATATCATTTTCTTATTGGTATTTTCATTAGCATTCAGCCACTGAAAACTGTATTAACTAATTAGTACAGTCATACCATAAATTATCACTATAATAGCAGAAATTAAAATACAATTTATAAAGTATTATAGTCATGGTATGTAATTGTTATCATAACGATGATAGAATCTTCAAGACGGTTACTTATGTAAATTTGTTGCAGAGAAGGGAGAGATATACTATTTACATATCTGTAAAAGTTACAACCCAAAAGGGTTAAAATTAAGAAAGTTGTGGTCTCTAAAGAAAAAAATTTTTTAAAAAGCTGATTTACATTGGGAGATCCACCAGGAGACCCCAGGTGATGCACAAAGCACCCTACGGGCTGGGTAGGCCTGGCATTTGCCTCAATTCTAATATCTCCAATAGAAAGGACACCAGCGCCTGCTCATACTGGACCAAACAGGCACAGAGAGGACCAGGATATGGGACTCACAGGGAAATGCTCACCTGCGCTGCCCGGGGACCTCGGTCTCCACGCCATATGTGGTTGTGTTTTCCTAACCAAGGCTTTGCACTTCCAGTATTAAAGGAAGAATAATCATTGAGGCACCTTAGGCTCTCAAGTGGCTCTGAGCAGCAATCGGTATTTTCATTAGCATTCAGCCACTGAAAACTGTATTAATTAATAGTCAGACTATAAATTACTACTATAATAGCAGAAATTAAAATACCATTTATAAAGATGCTGATTATTATATGCATGGCACATAATTATTATCATAATGATGATAGAGTCTTCAAGATAATTACTTATGTAAATTTGTTTCAGAGAAAGGAGAGATGTACTATTTATATGTTTGTAAATGTTACCACCCAAAAGGGTTAAAATTAAGAAAGTTGTGGTCTTGAAAGAAAAAAAAAGGCTGAGTTATGTGGGAAATTAATTTGCCTTGATTAGTTCATCCAGTGATGTTGCTGATTAATCAAGTATTTTTTTGCCATTCTCGTTTAAAATATCTTTATTGATATTTAGAGAGAGAGGAAGGGAAAGGGAGAGAGAGAAACATCCATGTGAGAGCAAAACATAGATGTGAGAGAGTAATACATCGATTGGGACCCCCCGCCCCCAAACCCAGGCACCTGCCACAATTGGGAATTGAACGTCAAGCAGCTTTACAGGGCACTGGACTACGCCCAACCAACTGAGCCACACCAGCCAGGGCTTTTTTTGCCATTCTTAATTAGGAAAGTCATTTACACTGATTGAAAGTCCCAACTCCAATCCTCCTTTGTATTATTAGAAGGATAGCATTCCCCTCGTGGCTTGAAAATAAAAGCAAAAGATGCAAAATATCTATTTATAGAATTCCTTCATATAAAACTACACAGAAGTTTAGATCCATGTTCTCTTCCTATTCGTCTTTCCAACTAGTTTCAGATTCATGTGTGAAATTTCTAATTTATTTCTTCTAAAGTCATTGTTAGCCAGTTTGAAATCCAACAGAGCTTACAAAAATACATTTAAGTAAATATTGTATTTTGTACTGAAAATTAAGAGATTTTTATTGCTGAGTTCCTTACATTAACTTTTCTACCACTGAAATTCTGTTATTACATTGAATATTTAAGAATCCAATTTTAGTACATATTCATCTTTAAAAACTTTTTAGGTTTTTTTCAGTGAGATGATATAATGAAACTAACTTGGTATTTATAAGCGTAATCTATTAAGACACTTAAAATGTTTTAAAATAAATTATTATATTAATGATACATAGGAATTAACACATGCAAATAAAAACCACAAACCATTCAAGGAGATAACCCCTATTGTTACAACATTTTTACCTTTAATGTTCAGCCACCCCTTTCCCTCCCAGAACCTCTCTCCTAGGGAATGTCCTGACCTAGTTCCAAATGAGCCAGTCATCCCTATCCTGTTGGGACAGGCTCTCACCACTGGACTGGCAGGCATAGAAACAGGTGCTGCCACTCTAGCCCAACAAGATCCAATATTAAAAGCCAACCAATAATCTTCCGCCAGCCTACATGCAGACACTCTAGTACAGTGGTTCTCCACCTTGGCTGCACATTAGGATCACCTGGGAATCTTTTTAAAATCCTGATTTCTGGGCCTCATCCTCGGGAAATTCTGTTTCTTTGTTATGGGGTGGGGCCACAACATTAGTAACAAAGAAACAGAATTTCCGGAGGATGAGGCCCAGAAATCAGGATTTTAAAAAGATTCCCAGGTGATCCTAATGGGCAGCCAAGGTTGAGAACCACTGCTCTATTATGTTCTGAGTCTAATACAACAGCATGTCTCACTGTACAGATGGTGATGGATGATCAACTGGAATTGCATTTCCTGGTGCCTGAGTGGGATGGAATCTGTTCTGTACAGGCACCTCTTGCTGCATGTACATCACTCTGGGCAGGTACAGGCCACCCTCCAGAAGATCTTGCAAGATATACAGGTCATGCATAATAAAACTAAAATATTTCAACAAGTTCCCATTTTCCCCAAGGATTCTGACTTGTTATCATGTCTCTTGCCACCCACCTGGGGACAGTGGCGAAGAACTGGATTCCAAACAGTAGGAGTCTATTCATCATAGTCTTCATCATGATTGCGTTGGTTCGATGTGCTCTCCCATGGCTTCAGAAACACCACCATATCCTGTAACATATTTGAAACACAGTGACTGCTCTTCCTGATGTCAAAGCACCAAAGGATAGCTTGTTGAGAGTTCAGTTTAAGCTACTCCGTGGTATTGCTGCCTTAGCATCTGTTTTGTTTGACCAAGTGGCCTGCAGGGACCTTACACCGACATTAGACTTCACATGTGAGCCCAGCAGAGGCAAAGGAGATATAAATTCCTGATATGACTTCTCCAACAGCCCTTGTGATCAACAGCCCCTCCCCCACTCCCTGCCTCCCAGTGCTGTCCCCTTTGTGCCCCTTCCATCAGATCCCTGTGGGGCTTCCCCAAAGCCCACTCTTCTGGTTTGAATTGGCCAATCTGGCCTTAGTCCAGGACCCCCAAAGCACTCCACCCCCAGACCCATAATGTGCCCCGTTATCCTGCCTCTCTCTGCTTTCACTCTGCCTTGATTTCCCCTTGAGGCCGCTGCAGGTATGCCACGTACTTGTTCCAGGACCTGTGAATAATAAACTTCTCTATTTCAGTTCCTCTTAGGATCTGTTGTTGAACCATCCCACACCTTGCACGCCACTTAGTATGAATTAATCTAACAGATTAACAACAGGAGGCTTGCACTTACATCACTTGTCTCTATTTCCAGTGGCATTTATTCACCACCATAGCACTTTGTCTCTCATAACTATGTTTAAATTTCATAGAGAGGTTTTCATTTCTTATATTAGAATGGTACTTATTCTGATTTCTTTTATTTAGTCTATCATAAGCCCAAGCTATTTAAAAGAGAGAAAGATAATTGTCCTTTGTAAAATGTAGAGGCAGAGTTGATCCAGAGGAAAAAAAAAAACCAAAGTCTTCAAATATGTCAAAGATATTTTTTTATTTTTTAAAGTCCTGTCAAGATATTTGTGATAACCCATCTGTTTTGTTCAGACATCCTGAAGATCAATATTTATTTCAGGTTCTGGTGATCATGGGGTTATCAGCATTAATCACTAAGATGGTCACCAGCAACAAGTAAAACACATGGGAGCTATTGCATTTTACCTGTGATTTAAAGCAAATTTAGATGTGTATCAATCATGGTGTCGGTGTCCATTAGAAGAAGCATGTCATATTTTAATAATATCTAGTATAGTTTTAAAATTTTTTACTATGGAATGTTTAGATTAACATTGGTTAATAACCCAGAGGCAACTATGATAGTAATTAAAATAAAATAATTTGCCCAAAGTCAGAAAAAAGCCAGATAGAAAGAGAAATAAAAATCACGATACATTAGTAAAAATAAATCTGAGGATCTTACATGCTAATTATCAAAATGCAAAATGCTGCTATCTGCCACAAACATGCACAGGGGAGGAAGGAAAAGAGGGGGAGAGAGAGAGAGAGAGAGAGAGAGAGAGAGAGAGAGAGACCCTGTGGTGAAATCACATTCATTTACACATTATTTGGACAACTTTTATTTTAGGTGCTAAAATATTCTAAACATTTTTCCTTCTTATACACATAAGAATTCAGGGGTGGACAAACTTTTTGACTCGAGGGCCACAATGGGTTCTTAAACTAGACCGGAGGGCCGGAACAAAAGCATGGATGGAGTGTTTGTGTGAACTAATATAAATTCAAAGTAAACACCATTACATGAAAGGGTACGGTCTTTTTTTTTTTTTTAGTTTTATTCATTTCAAACGTGCCTGATCTGGCCTGCGGGCCGTAGTTTGCCCACGGCTGCATAAGATGGATGGCATCCATAAAGCATATGGGGCACGTATCCCTGGATATCTCTAGCTTATGCAAAATTCTTGAGTTTTCATATGTTCCTCAAAATAACATAGAATCAAAGTGGAGAGAAGGCAATCTTTTTCTCAATAAAGTTAGTATATAATTGATTGTAATAAAAATGCTTATACTTTTGCCATAGTCAAAATGAGATTCCATTAAATAAATTTGAGTAATGTAATTCTGTAGTTTAAATGGTCTGAATGCAATCCTTATGTCAGAGTTTCTAATTTTTATTTCCATATTTTCTATGCTTATTTTTTAGATGTATGCTAGAGTAGGAAAAAATGAGTTAGCATGGATTAGGTTGTCAATCATAGTAGATATAAAACTAGAGTGGAAAAGACATTGGAATGTTGAAAATTATTCTACAGGATATTTGAAACAGAAAGAGCAGACCGCATCAACACAGACTACAACTCTGTGACAAGTATAGTTCCAGGAGAACTCTTCATCTTTATTACTAACTATTGTGGAGAAGATTCTGTAGGTGTTGTATTGGAGGAAGATAAAGGCAGCCCATTTGAATACAAGAAAGCAACTGAAATGACTGTGAAAACATACTTTTCATTTAAAGTGATATCAAACTGTTCAATACCTTTTCAACTGCAGTATATTTATAACATATGTCTTAGTTAGCTTTTTAAGGTGTGGAAATGCAGTTGACAAGAGTTTACATTTTACCACTTTTTAATTGCTGTTATTGTTCTTATTTTAACACCCTTTCTCTTGCTGGGTTATTTCTACACAATTTGTAAAGTAATCCCCCCCACCCCCAACACACCCACAGAAAAACGTTATCCTTATTTTCCTTGTCTCCAGATGATACAGACTTTTGTGACTCAAATCTGCAAATATAATGACCAAAATAGGGAGAAGAGTTAAAAGAACGTAGGTGTAAGTTTTTCTATTTCTCACAAACAAGTTGCTGAGAATCTGGCATGTGTTTTCCCACATTGCAAAATGTAATATTTTTTTTAAAAAAGTTAAAAACAGCAAGGATATCACACCATATGTTTATACTTGTTAATAAACTCCTCTTGTTGCCAAAGAAGTGCTCTTTGAAGTTCTGGAGGCAACAATAACATCAAATTACAACTTGGTGTTTGTATTTAACATACAAAGAAGTTAAACCTCTTGGCTTTGAACATGGTATAACAGAAAAAAAATGAATGAATCTCTATTATCTTCAAAATACTTTTCTTACCTCAAATTAAAAGTCAACCTTTCTGGCTGATTTAAGAAGAGCAAGTGCTCATGAAGTTCTAACCTCTATGGGCCACCTGAGGTAGCAAATGTCTACCTGCCAGGACAGATGTGACTGGCACTGCTTAGGCGACAATTCACTCTTCAGAGTGAGGCTGAGGTAGAGGAGAGAAAGTGTTACGTCTGTTTTCTTGTTCTCTTCAACTCAATGCACCATACACAGCACACACACACACACACACACACTCACTCACACACACACACAGAGATCGTAAAAAAGACATACTTATTGAATGAATGAACAAATGAATCAATGAATGGATGAAGAAATAAGACTTACTTTCTCTTCCTCATTATATATAGAGTTGACCTGTGAACAATAAGAGAAATAGGGGCAATGACCCACCCCAGTCCAAAACCCACATATAACTTTTGACTTATCCTAAACTTAATTACAATCGGCCCTTCTCATCCAGGTGTTCAACCAACTGCTCAGTGGGAGAGGGAAAAGTCTAAGGTGCTGAGGATGAAGGGGAGAACTCAACACTCAAACAGTTCCATGTACGCTTTAAGCCACTCTCTCAATTTTCAGTCTCATGCTCTACTGCCCTCAATTTCCATGGTATGTGTTCAACACAAACATATCAGGAAATTGTGGGAAACTTGATTAGTTTCTAATTGGCATTCCCCTCACAGGCACCATAAGTTTCTTTTTCTTCCACTGTTGTGCTAAATAAACTAAAACTCCCCCTTTGATTTTACATATTTGAACTATTAGAGGAATGCAAAAAAAACTATAATAAAATAGCACCTCATACCTGTTAGAATGGCTATTATCAACAAGACAAGTAATAATAAGTGTTGGAGAGATTGTGGAGAAAAAGGAACCCTCATATAATGCTGGTGGGAAAGTAAATTGGTACAGTTTACACTATGGAAAACAGAATGAGGTTCCTGAAAATATTAATAGAGTTACCATATGACCCAACAGCCCCTCTCCTGGCTATCTACCCCCCTCCCAATTAAAAACATTTATTTATAAAGATTTATGTATTCTTCTGTTCATTATAGCATTATGCACAGTGACGAAGACATGAAAACAACCAGAGTGTCCTTTGAGAGAGGATTCACTAAAGAAGATGTGGTACATATATACAATGGAATACTAATCAGCCATAAAAGAAGATCAGATACTGCCATTTGCAACAACATGACTAGTTCTTCAGAATATAATGCTAAGAGAAATAAGTCAGACAGAAAAAGTCAACAACCATATGATTTCACTCATAGGTGGGATATAAAACTGAAAGCAAAAAAATAAACAAAAATACAAACAAACAAAAACTCATAGACTCAGAAAACAGTGTGGTGGTTACCAGACCAAAAGGGCAGTGGGGGAGGGGGATAGTTATATGGTGATGAAAGGAGACGACTTTCAAAGGAAAGTATATTCACAATGCAATATACAGATAATGTACTCTAGAATTGAACACTTGAAACATATATAATTTTATTAACCAATGTCACCCCAATAATTTAATAAAATTTAAAAAATAAAGGGTATATAGCATACAAATTTTTCAGAAAAAAGGTCCTACACATTCCATGCTTGGATGTATCCCTTGTGGGTATGAGCAAGTAGAAATATGTGATTTTTTTGTTTACATGTACATAAGGTGATTCCAAAAATGTAATGAGAAACTCGCCACCTCAGCAAAGTACTTGAGTGACACTAATGAGCTTCTAAAGTAGGCATATCACCAGAGAACAAGTAAACTCTATAGTAAGCCAATTTAATCTTTAATGCTTCACTACTCATTAAACACTTCTCCCCACATTTAAAATCATTCTAATTTATCGTGTGCTTTTAGTTCTCTCTAAACTGTAGCGAAACGATGATCATACATGATAGTACTTTGCACAGTTTAAACAGCTCTCCATGCCTCAGGATTCTGGCTTCTGTTTCCTGTGCCAATATTCCTCAAATGTAAAAGTCAAATTAAACAAATGACAAATAGGAGGAAAAAAATGGCACATGCTGATAAATCTATACGATGAAATATTGTATAGCAATCAATTATGCTTATGAAAGATAGTGAGTGGAAACAAGCATAACTCATTTTTTGTTGTTCATAGCAAATTGATTAACATAAATAAAGGATTTTCATTTTTTCTTTAAAAATTTTTATATATATTTCCAAGAATCCTCATGTCTTACAATAAAAATAACTTTTAAAAAGGGAAAAAAGACTAGTAGGATAAATACAAAATAATTACCTCTAGGAGGTGGTTGAGTTACTAAAGCATGCCATTTCAAATATACTATAACTTTATTGATTTGGTTGTTTATTTATTATTGTGGTAAGAGCTCAGCATGACATCAATCCTCTTTTTTTTTAAAAAAAAATACATTTTTATTGGTATCAGAGAGGAAGGGAGAGAGACAGAAACATCAATGATGAGAGAGAATCATGTACAACCAAGGTACATGCCCTTGACCAGAATCGAACCTGGGACCCTTCAGTCTGCAGGCCGATGCTCTATCCACTGAGCCAAACCGGTTAGGGCTAGTTTTGCTTTTCTTGCTTGTGCTTGTCCTGTTGTATACAATAAATAATTGCCAAACCCAATTTCATGAAGTTTTACCTGTTTGTTTTTGTTTAGGGAGTTTTATAATTCCAAATCTTTCACTAATTTGGTGTGGTTTATGTGTATGGTATAAGGTAAGAGACATGTTTGGTTCCTTGAATGCGGACATTGATTTCCAGGACCATTTACTGAAGAGACTGTTCTTCCCCCATTGTGAATTCTTAGCATCCTTCTGGAAGATCAGCTGACCGTATATGAATGGGTTTATTTTTCAGTTCTCCATTCTGTTCTGTAATGTCCATATGTCTGTTTTGATGCCAGTACCCTATTGTTTTAATTACTACAGCTTTGCAGTGTATTTTGAAATCAGGAAATTTGATACCTCCAGCTTGATTCTTTTTCAAGATTTCTTTAACTATTCAGGGTCTTTTGTGATTCCATACAAATTTTAGGATTGCTTTCTGTATTTCTGTAAAAAATGCTATTGAGATGTTGACTCCAATCTGCTCCTCCTGAATCAGGGCCAGCTTGCAGGAGAGGCTGATGCAGTTAAAATTAAATTGCTCTCTTTACATGTCTCAGTGCCACTAATCTCAATTTTCTTATACTCTGATGTACGGTAAATTCTTAACTGATTTCTCAATTTCACAGATAGGTATTTTGTTATTAAGTCATTAATAAATCTGTGTTTCTTGGGGGGGAGGGGAAATGAGAGCTAAAACTTTTCATTCTGCCATCTTGCTGACATTATACATTGCTCACATAATTAATTTTTAAATAAAAAATGTCATAGATTTTTGTAAAGAAAATTTAAAATTTATTCTTCACTTGTCTGATTCAAACATTTTTATCTGAGTATTTTTTCATGAATCTCACACATTTGGTACATCTTAATATTTTGAGGCTAGGTTAATCATCCTATCCATGAAAGAGAATTTATTTCTACTTTCAAAGAAGTCTTCCTATGAATACTGAATAATCTATTAATTAAATGAATTTAATTCTCTGAGGTCTGGAGTAAAGCCATAGATGAAAGAGATGATTATATTAATCGTATGTTTGAAAAGATTCCAAAGACAAACCATGAATATAAAATGTTAATCTCTATGCAAACTATTCTTAATAGAGTAGTGTAAGGACATGGATAGATTAATTTAAAAGATTAGATTATTTCTTTTAAAAAACATACTTCAAAATATTTTATGAATATGCTGACATATTTAATGAATCGAGTCATCAAATTTCAGAACTTCTAAAGTCAGCCTCATATGTATGAGGACTTTAGTTTCACATTCCTTTGTTTACCCATCTCCTTAATCCCCCTGAACCACTGCCTCCAGAAGTTCAGTCATATATCAAGGTGGGATTGCTCCAATCCATTTAATCTATTAATACAATTAATCTCCAATCCATGAATTTCATGTTCAATCTTAAGTTCCTATGCTTCTTTCTTGAATCACGATTCCTGTCTTAAGGACATCTCATTGACACCTCTATCTGCCCTTATTCTGTCATATACATTTCAATTCCTAATCATATAAATATCATGGGTCATAAAATCAAGTTAACTTTTGCCCAAACCTTGAAAACTCGAGTTCAACCAGCTCTGGACAATCTTCTCAATGTCTGCATCTTAGTTGCTGAGCCAAGTGAAGAAAATGACTCAAAAGAGTAGAGTGATTAACCCTTAATTATTAATCCCTAATGTTCACAGGTCTTGATGCTCAGCCTTGAAACTTACTGTTTCTTAATTCAAACCAGTAGCCACATCTGGAAGTTACTACTTCAAAGCTTTTTTACTTACCTCCTGACTGAGCCTTACACTGCACGTTTGTGCTTCGGTCTTATATGATCCAGAAACAATGAACACCATCAAACCAAAATATATTTTTATCGACTTCAGAGAAGAGAGGAGGAAGAAGAAGGAGAAGGATAGAGAGATAGAAACATCAATGATGAGAGAGAATCACTGATCGGCTGCCTTCTGCAGCTGGGGATCAAGCCCACAACTCGGGCATGTGCCCCAGTGGGGAATCGAATGGTGACCTCCTGGTTCATAGGCTCAACCACTGAGCCATGCCAGCTGGGTTAAAACTAATTTTTAATCAGCAAAATTTCCTATATGTACATTCATCGCTTTCTCTGTCCCTTCTTTTTAAGTAGAAGAATGTTACCTGTCAATGACCAGCCCTCTTACTTGTGCTCTTTATACTCTGGATAGAACTCTCTCTCACCTTCTCCAAAACTTACTCCCAAACCATGAACCTCATCTTGTTTTCTAGCTCTTCACCCTCAACATTTGAATATTCTAAACTTTATTTTTTCTTACAACTATGCTCCCTCTCCCAGAAGTCCCACAGCTGCCCTGAGCTACAAGTCTTCCTCCTGCTTTATTCCTTTCTCTCTCCACTCCTCAGCACAAAACACATTAAAAAAACAAACAAAACACTGAATTACACTTGTGTTGATTAGTCACCTCTAAATCTATTGATCTTCTAAATCTACTTCAAAAAAGGATTCTGCTCCCAAGGGTTTTGGGTTTGATTTTAGGTCAGGGCACATACCTAGGTTGTTGGTTCTATCCACAGTTGGGGCAAGTATGAGAGGCAACCCACCTGATGTTTCTTTCTCTCTCTCCCCCCTTCCTCTCTCTCTAAAATCAATAAAAACATATCCTTGGGTGAGGATTTAAAAGAAAAAATAAAGTTAGCCTTTTTTATAAATGACAATTGAAAAATATTTTAAGCATTAGAGTGACAAGATTGAGTTTATTCACTACAGTATGGAATATGGGCAAAACATGGTGAGATGAGGAACAGTTAATAGGTGAACATTATAGTGTGGGATAAGATAATGGGAAGTTAGGAGAGAATGGCTGAATTTGAGATCTACTTGGAAAAGAGACTTGAAATGAGGAAAGGAGTATGAGGGAGAGAGAGAGAGATATATATATATTAATAATAATTGACAAATTTCTCACCTCAAAACTAGGTAAAGGATGTCAGGCCCATCTTAGGTAGTGTTGGGTCTCTGGAAAATAAATTTTCTGGGTATCCTGTCAATATAAACAATTTGATTTAAAAATCTAATACAAAATTCACAGGGGCATGAGAATAGATTTAGAATAATGTGTAGAGAAGAGATACTCTTGTCTTTATTGCCTTATCAGTACAAAGGAAGACTGAGTAGAGTGAAGGTATCATCTCTGGGTGTTCAGCTCCAGGAACCTTTGTGTTATGAACCCACATGTCACAACTGGCTAATTTTGTATCTCCTACTCTAGGGAATTGGCGGTAACACTGTTATTACATGTCATTAGATGGCATGGCTCTTTGGAACCTGGTTTCATCGAAAACCACACCACCACTTGCCTCTAGTTCCTTCATACCGCTTATTTAATGCTAATCACATCATTACTCATGGCACCACATCCTTCATCCTGCTGCCTGCAAATAACTTCTAGTGGCTGCCACAAAGGTTCTTACTCTGCTTCTATTATGATGGCCACAAATGCAAATTTACCCAGAGTAAATAAGACAATGTTGACAATAGTTAGTGTTCTGGTCATATGAAATCTACCATTCAGAATTTAAAGCATAAACAAGCACCAGCTCATCTAACTGTACCTCTGTTAAACTTTTTGGTCTGACATTATTGAGGAGCCAGGAAAACATAAAATGTTATTTCCTTTGAAAATGTTGGTAGTTAGTGCTTAGGATAGCTTTGGGAAAAAGTTAGCACACTCTCTCCTCTAATAATGTTTCAGTATGAATAGAAGGAATAGATTTTATTTTTATTTCTCTAGTCCATTTATGCCATTTTGAAACCTGAGCTATGATGATATATATATCCATGAACATGAAGCACATAGGCCACTGTTACTGGGACAGTGGAAGAGAGAGGTAGAGAAGTCAGAGTTGAGGTTGGAGAGCTAGGCAAGGACTTGATGATGTTGGGGACTTGTAGAAATATTTTTCCTAGGTATGATGCAAAATTCATATATATATATATGTATATGTGTATATATATATGTATATGTATATATATATATATGAAATGCATTTTAGTCAACAAGAAAATATATAATACCCTCATTCCCCTCACATATATAACTTTGGAGAATAATTTTATACAGGTTCTAGTAGTAGATAAATTGACATGTTAAGAAGTTAAAAAAATTAACAGACCTATTGGGCGTGTCCATAAATAATACCACATCAGATTTAAATCTTTAATGATAAGCCACTATTCAAGCTAAGTGTTGGACATATAGAATATAAATGAAAAACACATTTGATCATAGGGATATATTATACAAAAATGCAAACAAATATTGCTCAAATGTGATGTGTGTTCTAAATGTGATACTCCATCTTCTAAATAAGATTTTTATAGTGCAATTTTCATAACTGATGATATTTTAGAAAACACATATATAGACATTAAACTTTTCTATAAACCATTCACCACTTTCGCATTCATTTTTCTTTATCTATAGTCTTAGTTATTTATAAACAAAAATGTAAGCTCAAACCCCAGAGGAGTCTAGCTCACATATCTATCTAGCTTAGGGGAATATAAGAGATATTGGTCAGAATTTATTTTTAAATTTGTTCCTATGGCCCTTGATGTGATAGCAGTATATGCAGAGGTTTGGGGAGCATTTAAAAATATCCCTACATCCAAATAGTCTTAAGGAAGCAACTGATTTTATGCAAGAACCTCAGAAATCTATCTATCCACCTATCTAACATCTAGCTAGCTAGTTAGCTATCTATCCATCCATATACTCTAAATATTTATTATTATTATTGAGAATAATAATAAAATGCAAACCCATGGGTGGGAAGGAAGGATGCACCTAAGAATGTGGCCCTGTGCAGTGTTGATTGCCCACTTTCCTAAAGGAAATCAAATTATTCAAAATGATTGTTACCATTTAGCAGCATCTTAGTTACCACTCCAGACTGAATAGCACTTCCTACTATGTCTTCTACTGGTATGTGGGACTACAGCTGCTCCTCCAACCAATACTCCTGAACCCTGCTCCCTGTTCCAATTGTGGGAGTACTCACTCCTTGAATCATGCTCCACTAAGCCAGCTGTTGGGTCCAAGTCCTTCTGCCAGGGACTGAACCTCCTTGGATGCCAGGCATTAGAAGATGGAGAAGACATGAGAAGTCATGGGTATATAAGAGAGGCTTTATTGCAGTCTTAGTAGCCACTGCTAGTAAGGAGCCATTAGATAAAACAGTTCTTCAAAGCAAAGTCCTACAAAGTAGCCACACACCAGCTGGTTAACAGTACATCTTTCCTACAAAGTAGTCCCCAACATAGGAACCATGCAAAGCAGCTGCTGTACACACAGCAGCCCTCCATAAAAGCAGCCTCACATAACAGCAGCCTCTTGCTGTCTGGTCAGTGACATACTTTTATACAAGTTCAAACAAGCTCAAACACAAGCGGCTTTATGCAAAATATTGATCTCAGTATTTGGGCTACAGAAAGGCATGCCTGCTCAGTCTATAGCTTGCTACGTCCTTGCTTTTGCACCTGCGTATAGCAAATTAGCCTTGAACATCCTGATTAGGATTCCCATGCTCAGAGTGGCCTTGAACATCCAGCACACTCTAGACAGGGTCCGCACTAAACTGTCCATGCATTAAATCAATCTAGGATTTAGCTGTGAAGGGTAGGAATAGGGAAGACTTTATAAGAAACATCCATTAGGGAAAATAACCATGTGATGACTCCTTTGTCATGTGAATGATAGAATTTCTTGCCTTTTAATATATTTGTCACTGAAGAGTAAGAACAATTTCCCAAAAGGAAAAACTCATGACATATTGAGCCAGATCTAAAAATGTTAGATTTCACTTTACTATTCACATCTTAACATGGACTTGAAACATGGTAACATTTTCTATATTTTCTGTTGTTTCTAAGAAAGGTATTAATGATGGTTCTCGTTGGATGTATTCCTCACAGTTGTTTTCCATATTACCTTATCCCATTGCTCACAGTGACTCTCAGGTTTGTTGATGGCTCTTGCTATTCATGGTTCTTCTGAATACAGTGGTTCCTATTAGTAGCTTCTCTGTGAAATACAGGGTTATAGAAATGCATCGAGTTTTGAATCATTTACTTGTAATGCTATTTTTCCATTCAATATATTAACTGAGAACCTATATTGTATATGCAACAGTATGTATTAGCTACAGCGGTTAAAAATAATCTATATCCAAACCTTAATGGAGCTCTTACTTTAGTGAACAAAAAGAGAGAAATAATAAATGACTATTCACATAAACAATGTAACTTAAAAGACAGTAATGGTCAGAAAGCGAGTGCCTGAGGATAGCAGTCAGTGATTCTAGATGGGATGGCATTTCAGAGAGGCCGTCTTGAAGAGGATGCAGGTAAGAATGCAGTAGACAAGCTGAACCGAAAGCTCCCAGACTTGGGGCAGGACAAACATAGCATGAACGGGAAGCATGTAGACCACTGTGACCGGGACAGTGGAAGGGAGAGGTAGAGAGGTCAGAGTTGAGGTTGGAGAGATAGGCAAGGACTTGATCATGTTGGGGACTTGTGGAAATAATTTTTCCTAGGTATGATGCAAAATTCATTGGAAGGCTCTGCTTAAGAGTGGATTTCCAAATTCATTTAGAATAGCCCTTTATCCTTAGAAGTATTCAAATTTGGCAATAGCTACTAATTCATCTATGAATGCTTTTATTTACCAACAGTAGAGTGGCATTTATGCAAATTAAGTACAAGAAAGACCTTAGATGTTCCTTATTTAGGAAACTTAGGTTTACAGAAAAAATATGAGTGTTTCACTTGAATTGTATACACTATTTTACTGATATTTTTATTGTAGCACACCTTTAAGGCATAAAAGACAATGAAAAATACGAAAGTTATGGATTCATCATCACATTAATAAAATCCCTTTCAGTACCTTTCTGTGATGACTAACTAAAGTGTTTAGAATACCTCAGAGTTAATCACCAATTTGGATTTGATTACATTTATATAAAGTTCTAGAATAGGCATTATGAAAAGAACGAAATACAAAATGCAAAGTGATAGAGTAATCGTTACATTAATTATGAATGAATTAAAACTTCTAATTAAAGTAAAAATTTATACTGATAAAAAACCAGGACTGACTAAAATTATATTTTGGAGACATATCTAAACATAAGATCATAAAGATGGTTAAAATCTGAGCAAAAGGGTATTATGACAAAAGTAATAAATAAAATCTGGTATGAATTTAATAATACAAGGAAAGTAGGCTTTAGAAAAAAAGTATAATTAGACACAAAGAGGCATATTTTACGATGATAAAGAATCAAATTAATAGCAGTTCTAGACTAAACAGTCACATAAGAAAATAGCTAGAAATGGGAAAAACAGCAAAGTAAAAAAAAAAAAAAACACACAAAAAAACCCCAACAGGCTTTTTCTTTAAGGATGATAAATCCTTCTCTCTAGAGAGACTTGCCAGCAGATATCCACAGGTATTTCATTACCATATTTATGATAAATCCTTGCCCAAGCTGATTTTCAGCAAGGGTATAAGATCAACATGAATTGTTTAGAGCATCTCAGATCTTCCTTCCAAGGATACAAATGTTAGTTTCCTCTAAAGCAGCGGTTCTCAACCTGTGGGTCGCGACCCCTTTGGGGGTCGAATGACCCTATCACAGGGGTCACCGAAGACCATCGGAAAACACATATATAATTACATATTGTTTTTGTGATTAATCACTATGCTTTAATTATGTTCGATTTGTAACAATGAAATTGGGGGTCACCACAACATGAGGAACTATATTAAAAGGTCACGGCATTAGGAAGGTTGAGAACCACTGCAAAGCACACTGTCAAGCAAAGGAAGAGGAGTGACTACTTAGGCTTGCATTTGATGAAATGAGGAAGAACGGGAGGGCAGGTGTTGGGTGGCAACACTTGCCTGATTTATCCCACTTTGCAAATTAGTTCATTATAGAATAAAAGTAGAAGTTTCTTTTTGTTTGTATTATTGTAGTACTGAAATTGACCTCTGATAAT
>NW_006295824.1:2628809-2641503 GCF_000327345.1 Myotis davidii
GTAGGTTAGTTGTGAAATATGTGTAGGATTTACAAATTTGGTTTACATATAAATAAGAGTGAATTCAAAGTAGTCTAAAATACCATAAATCTTTTGTGTGTGTAAGCATGGTTATTAGATCACTAAGTTGTGCCCATTACCCATAACCAACCTTACCTACAATGAACATCTATTGTGTCAATCATTGTTTCAAATACATGTAATTGCAGAATTTATAGTTAGTGAGAAAATTTGCTTTCATTCCATCACCTATTTTGATTAAAAAAAAAAATATGGCTGCTCCTATGAAAAGGTGCCCTAATAGTTTAATAGATTCAATTTTGTATTATAAGGTAAAAGAAAACCGAAGAACACAACTGAAGAAAAACAACAACCACTGCAATTGTGACAGTATTCAACCTAGCTTCTCCTTGCAACTTTTCCGTTTTATCATTGCTCTGTTTCTTAATTTTAATTCATATTTTACTGAGTCTAGGGAATTTTAAAAACTTCTAGAAAGACACTGTGTCAACTTAAATTTGAGTTGATATAAAACTGTAATGACTCTGACCGTTTTATTTCACCTCTCAAAAAATAAAGCAAAACAGCAACAACAACAGAAATAGTGCAATAAATGACAATTTACTTAGCATACATTTTTATCTCATTTAACTTTATGGCAATTTTTTAAAACCCTCTAAAGTTTATAGAGCAATTAAACTATGTTCTCAGTCAGGAGAAAAACAACAACACACAAACACATAAAAGAGCAATAAGCTAAGGAGTAATTTCCAGACACCAGGTTCATTTTTATTATTACTTATTCAACTAGGGTATTTGTTATATAAAATAAGTAGTTCCTGCTGCAAATGAAAATTTATTTGTCTCTCAGACATATTAATATTTTTGTTATAACAGAGAATCACAGTGTAACCTTATCAGATCAATCAACAAATTAAATTAATAAAAAATTGAAACTATCCCTTTTTATTGTTTCTCATTTGAATTGATGCTGAATTTGCAGCATAGACTACTGAATTAAATTCAATAAAATACACAGAGATTAACATGATCTTTTAATGATGATGTAGCATTACCTTAGAAACCTAATCAAATATTGAACGTGATGAAATTGATTTTGTTTTGGGATAGACTTGAGAAATTCTTCAAAGATTACTAAGTAGATAGAAGTATTTAAAAACTGCTGCAATAAATCAAATAAACACAAAAGTATAGGCCTTATAAATACAAGCATAGACATTTATATAATACCTGAACAAATATTTTCAGTGATTTTTTAAAATCCTCACCTGAGGATATTTTTTTTTCAGAGAGAGAGTGGAGAGAGAGGGAATGACAGAGAGAAATATCCATGTGAGAGAAACACATCAACTGGTTGCTTCCTGCACACCCAGGCCTGGGAGGAGTCTATAACCAAGAATAGAACCGGGATCTTTCAGTCCACAGGACAATGCTCTATTCACCCAGCCAAGCCATCTAGGGCTTCAGTAAATTTTTATAAAACACTACTTTGCCTATTTTAAAAATATTTTCCCATAGTATTTACTTGACACATTTGTTAAAAATCAATTGGCCTATATGAGTTAATTTATTTATTGCCTATTTATTTTTTAGAGTGATCTCTATATCTATTTTTATGCTAATATGCCAATGGCTTAATTGTTCATTTTTTATATTACATCTTTTATTATGCATAATTTTCTATATTTATTTCTTTACTGAGAAGCATTTTGATATTCCAGAACACTCATATTACCATGGAAAAGCTAGATTCAGATTGTCCATTTTTTATTTGAATTGTGATAAATTTAGGAAGAATTTGGGAGAGAACTGATACTTAAAGAATATTGAGTCATACACAATGGAATACTATGCTGCAGTAAAAAAAAAAAAAAAAGGAACTCTTGCCTTTTGCAACAGCATGGCTGGAACTGGAGAGCATTATGCTAAGTGAAATAAGCCAGTCAGAGAAAGATAAATACCACATGATCTCACTCATTTGTGGATTATAGAGAACAACATAGACTGAGGAAAAGGGACAGACCCAAAGACTGAGAAACACCGATCAGGCTATCAATCCCCAGAAGGGAAGTAGGGGAGGGCAGGGGTAAGGGGAAGAGATCAACTGAAGGACTTATATACATGTATATAAGCCAAACCAATGGACATGGACAACAGGGGGATGGGAGCATGAGTGTGTGTGTGTGTGGGGGGGGAGGTTGGGGGTTAATGGGGGAGGCTGAGGACACATTTGTAATACCTTAATAATAATTAAAAAAAAGAAAAAGAAAGAATATTGGATCTTCCAATCTAGAAAAAAAGAAAAGAGTATGTTAATACCCTTATTTGATGATTATGGCTGAATTTCTTTGATATTACATCAAAACTGGACAAGTGGTAGTTACAAAAGTTTAGTTGAAATATGTAACTTGAAAACATATAAATTAACTTCTTATACCCTGTTACACTAAAATCCATTGATTTATTTTATACTTTTAATAGATTATTTTACTCATGTATAATTGTGTAATATAATGCCTTGGTCACTGAGAAAATGTTGATTCACTGATAAATGCAAATTTTCCAAAGGTTGACACATTTCTTAGATTATATTTTGGCAGGCAGTCTGGCACAGAACTCTTGAACTCATATATACCATGCTGAGTGTGCAAAATTTTTCAAGGCTGTGACCTCAAGTTCTATTATGAAAGCCACTTCTCAGGAATGATTATACAGGTGGAGATAGAGAAATGAGATAATGTGAAACAGGAATGCATCACATCATACTCAGGGGATGTGTCACAGTAGATCCCATAACCTCAGGGTTCCTTTCTTGTGGTGGACTCACTATACCTGCTGGCTCTCTGTCCTGTGGGGTTTAGAGCACAAGAAACAAGTGCAACTATACTGTTATTCCTACCACTGCTTTTCTGCGATAAAGTCTATTATGTCTGAGCCAGTAGTCTCATATAGTTATTTGGGTAGGAAATCTCCTGCTTCTAGCTCTCCTTTGCATTATCAAACTTGCCGCGGTCCAACCCCAGCAGGTCCAGGGGTCCCCAAAGGTGTGGACGGAGTCAGCGAAGAAGGAAGGACAGGGAGACAGCATTCAGTTGATCAGCAGCCTAGCCAGGATCTCCAGCCAAGTTCTGGTCTGGATCTCCAGAGAAGTTCTGCCGTTTATTGTCTTGTTACATCCATATTTATACCAGTTGATTTTAATCCTGTCAATTTCTATTACAAAGGTTAGGGCGTTTCTTATCTCCATTCCAGGGAGTAAAGATTATGTAGCTTAAGCATGATTGTTTGTAGTTAAAGTGATTAACTACCCGCCTGGCACTTAGCTCAGGAGTTTCATCCCCTCCCTGACTTCAGGGAAAAATCCCTACCTGGGGAAACAACCTTTCTCGTAGAGGTGACCTTGGTTAAAACACACAGCGCTAAGGGGAGCAAACATATTAAGAACAGTATGCTATATACGCCAGGTCCCTTGAAACATATGCTGTGCAGATGTTTCTTTCCTGCAGCGACTGTGTCAAGCAGCAAGGATGGACCGGCTTCCGGCACAAACTTACTAAAATAGAGTAAAATCCAAATATTTCTGGCAATGAGGATATTCTGACAATGGTGACATAAATACAACCTTCTGAAAGAGAGGAGTGAAGTACCTCAGGCTGATTTCTTGTTTCACTGATTTATGCATTCACCGGTTGACTCTTGTACAAGTTGTATGAGCCCTGACTGGGGATTAAGCCTGCAACCTTAGTGTATTGGTACAGCCAAACTACCTGTTCTAGGCCCTTAATCTAGTCATTTCAAAGAGTGGTGGGATATTAGAAAGATGAAATAGTTTGCTTATGTCTGATTTGCTATAAGAATATAGATGTCACTAAAAGACTATTGCTTTCAACTCTTCCTTTTGTTTGTTCAAATAGGCTTTTCCACATGATGGACTTAAAAATGGCTGTATCTGGAGTGAGAGTGCCATAGTCAGTGCTTGGTAGCTTCCAGGAGAGGGGCCACCTCTAGGAAATGTATGTCTATTTCCCAAACAATCATATAACCTCTGCATGACAGCAGTACAAATGTAAGGGTGACATAGTTTTAAAACTTTTAAGCAGGAAAAAAATAATGGTATGATCAAGTATCCTAGAGTCTTCTACCCTTATGGTAGCCATTTACTCCTATGGGTCTATATTCACTGTTCTAAATCTCTCATTTTCATTACATGAAATGTTAGTAAATGTATCTCTGTGTTTCTCCTAATGTCATCTGATGAAGGCACACTTCTATTAATACAACATTGGGCTTAATTTTGGTAAATAATGGGTAGTCACATAATTGTCTGTATCTATGGTCAGTGTAAGGGACTTAGAGATTGAATATAAAGAGGGCTGAGAACAATGAAATATTATTCAGCCATTTTTTTAAAAAAGAAAATCCTTCCATCTGCAACAACACAGATGGACACAGAAGACATCATGCTAAGTGAAATAAGCCAGATACAAAATGACAAATATTGCATGATTCTGCTTATCTCTGAGATCTAAAAAAATATCTAATTTTAACAGCAGGAAGAATGGTGATTAGCAGAGGCAGCAAGTGGTGGAAAGGGGGAGATACTCATCAAAGGTACAAACTCTCAGTTACAAGATGAATAAGTTATGGAGGTCAAATATATAGCATGGTGACCATAGGCAATAATAATATATTGTTTACCTGAAAGTTTCGAAGAGAATAGTCTCAAGTGTTCTTAACCCTTTGCAGTCCAATTTTATTTTTGGAGTTCAAACAGTCTGGTCCAAATCAATTGACGGGATTGAATGTTTAACCAGTTTGTGGTGTCTCAGCCTCGACGTTGGACCTGCTCCTAGCGCCTGGTCTGTCAAGTCAGCCTCCACGTTGGAGCGAAAAGGGTTAACACACACACACACACACACACACACACACACACGCGCGCGCACACACACACACACACACACACAACTATGTGAGGTGATGTATATGTTAACTTGATTGTGGTAATCCATCATTTTGCTATGTACACATATATCAAAACACCACACTGTGCACTTTAAGTGTATACAATTTTTGTATGTCAATCATAACCTCAGTAAAGTTGGGGAAATGCTAGCTTTATCTTTCTATAAAAACTTTTAAATAAAAAGGGCTGAGATATATTTTACTGAATAGTAAAGGGTAGGAAGAGAAAATGTGTGCAACTTCAAGTGTGTTTATTCTAAGATGCATAAACACAAGCTTATATTGAAAATAATTTGAAATGTCTGAGTTGATTTTTTTAAGATAAAGATACTGTGCACATTTCCATAGTTTTCAAATGCAATTTCTCAGTGTTTGTAGATATTGTAATATTTTGAGGAAAATATTTCAAATACATTTTCGTCAAGATTGTGAAGTGCCAATTTTGATCACTTTCCCCAGTTTGTGACTGCGCTCTGCAGGTTTTTTGGATCCAATCCAATTTTGTTTGTGCATCCAGTTGGCAGACCATTTGCTCTACAGATTTCTAGTGCTAATGCCGTTGAACAAAGAATGAGGCCCTTGCATAACAGAAACTCAGTCACTACCTTTCAAGTGAGGGGATGAGAAAGCCATGTGAAATCTTTGTAAAGAGAGAACAATGAGGTGTCTGCCGCCCTATGAGCTGCCATAGCAACCCATCACCCAAAGTGTACAGACTATTTTAAGAAGCAGGGATTTCCCACACGGCCTGTGAAAGAGGGCCTTTAATCCATGTGCTTTATAATTTCTGTACTAAAGTTTTGTTTTATTTCATTTTGTTAGGCGCAATTTAAAAAATTAGCATAATCCAAAAACTGTTGGCTCCCATGTGCTACTATCAAAAGTTGTATGATTACGATTTCTCAAACCATTGAACTCTGCTTTTTTTCTAGGTATGAAAGAAATTTCCCCCAACATATCAATAAGATATCTGACATATTATTAGTATAGATTAAAACTGCCTTTGCATGCATAATACATTTATACATAAAAACAAACTGGCATGGGTATGAATCTGACAGAATATGTTACTTTGGCTCAACTAAAGCATCTCAATTTTAAATTAAAATTATGCATAAATAAGAGTAACATCTTTTTGGCAGCTTTTTCAGACTCTTCACTAAAATACCTATAAAGATGACAAATGTTAAAAATTAATAATAATATAGAAAATTAAGATTTAGAAAAAAAATATTAGCACCAGAAATATGAGGTGCTAATTTCAAGTTGATGAAATGGAATTAGGACGAACATTCTGGAGACCACCATGCTATGGCCACTCCTGAAATTGATAAACACAGCTTTGTAAAAGCAAGTAGGATGGTGCTGTTGAATCAGGACAAAGCAAAATGCTACTCTCTACCTACCTACCTCCACTAACCCAATCAGTGGTTAAAAAAAAAAATTCTCCCAGCCATTTTGAGAATTAAACTCTTATTTGTCCTTTGACAAAAATATTGCCTTCTAAGTGCCAGGTACTGGGGAAATAAATTATTATGTTCAGGAGCAAAAGCCTTTTTGCAATGCATTTGGGAGCATGCAGCAAAAACTGACATCGGTAGTGTTAAAATAGTACAAGTTCTGCTTGCAGTGCATTTTATGGATTAGAGATTATCACCCGCACCTATGTTATGAGTAAAGGAAATAACAATGGTTAAGATGATCTTGTTTCAGGACTGTAGAATAAACTAGATGAAAGATATACATCAATCTGAAACACATATTGGAAAAGTAACAATGGGAATAATCAGTTGAGAACTATCGGCAAAACTATGAGTCAATGTGATTATGCCAGAGAAATAGTATGGAAGGAAAAGAAGAATGGATTGAAAATCTGGGGAGTGCTGTTGTTAGAGGCTGGAGGAACAATATCCCCACTGCTGATGTTTCCTTCCCTGTGGAGGGGGTTCATCTCGCCTAATAGTCCTGTCCCTTTCTGTCTTTTGAATCCTTCTTCCATTAAATCGGTGCCTTTGGACAGAGAAGCAAGCATGCATATTTTGGACATCTTGGTTACTTTCTCTCATCCTTTGAGTACTAGCCTACCTTTAGGGAAATAATGTTTTGCCCTGTTCTGTGCCTAGGATGACAGAGCCCTGACTCTACAGGGGGTATGTACCATTCAAAGCTGCAGCCTCCATTGCCAACTTTAACAGAATTAACTAAGTACACAAACAAAAATAAATGAATAAAGTGTAATTCTTATATCTGCCCCAAACTTTATATACTGTATATATAGCAGTAGAGCCATAACTTGCAAAATTTGAGAAATATTATTTTTTGGGTTCCTTCAAACCTCCAAAAACATTGACTTATCAGGAGTAGGTAGAGTATACAGGGCTCATGAAGCAGATCAAGAAATTATTGTTGCAGGGTTGAGAGCTATACGATCTTCTGTTGTGGTAGCACAGTCTCTGGGAATTGGGAAGCAAGGGGACACAGAACAACCTTTGTCTCCTAATCTCCAACACATCCTCTGCTAGGAAGGCTTTGTCCCCATTTAATAGGCCACCTTTTCAGAACTAACATGTTATAGTAATGGGCATGTTTTCTTAAATCAAACAGCTAGTGGTTTCCTGGTTGACATATACAGAATCCTGTTTGGCTTCTGCAAACTACTCTAGCAGGAGTCTACTAAATTTGTATAGATGTTTTTGGGCAAATATGTCTTAATTAACTGATTTAATAAAAGCTGGCATATTCTAGGTAGTGGGCAGTGTTCTAGGTGCTAGATGAACCACTGTAGATTCTCCTTCATTCCTGTTTCATAAGATACACGAAATGGCAAGTAGTTATTTGTTGTAGTTACATCCATTCTTTCTATAGATCAGTAAAGACTGTTACGAGCTGTACTCACAGGTGAAAAGAGAATGAGCGAGCAATTGACATATTATATTGGAGTAGAGGCCTGGTGCACAACATTCGTGCACTGGGTGGAGGGGTTCTTCAGCTTGGCCTGTGCCCTTTTGCAGTCCGGGAGCCTTTGGAAAATGTCAGTCAGACATCCTTAGCGCTCGCCAGCCGTCAGCCGGGCTTGTGCCTGAACAGAGCTTCCCTCTGTGGGAGCACATGGACCACCAGGGGGCAGCTCCTATGTTGAGCGTCTGCCCCCTGGTGGTCAGTGAGCATCATAGCGACCGATCGTTCCACCATTTGGTTGATTTGCATATTACCCTTTTATTGTATAGCATAGTCACTTACAAGGCGTGAGACAGCTATTATTTTTCCTTTCTGAAACTATTATACTTGTAATCTAGAAAAAGGTCAGGGTCTTATATCTAAAATTATAGCTTATTTTATCTTAATATAATAATTTAAATGTCACTGTGGATGACCCAATGTCAGTTTTAACATCTTTACCCTTGGACTAAAGACACAGAGGTCTAACTTCCTTTTCCTCTTGAAAGGAAGGATGATGCTTTGGTACAGGAAATCCTACTGCAGAGCATGTTTATTACGATAAAACTGCAGTGCACTCATATGGAGAGACCAAAAGCATGCACACAAATTCTAAACCCTAGAAGTTCTAAAATGTCTAGGATATCTCTTTTCAAGATGAATTAATGCAACATAATACTGAGAAAAACAACAGGCCAAAATTACCCTGAACTCACACGTTAAACCTATGTAATCTTATTAACCAATGTCACCCCAATACATTTAAATAAATAAAGAAAAAAGCATATTTATTATTGCATACCTATACTGACAGCCCTCTCTTCCTGATTCCAGAACCTCATCACCTTCTAGATTTTACAGGGTTTTGCTTCTCTCAGAGAGAATGTACAGGGTGGACAAAAGTAGGTTTACAGTTGTGAGTACGTGAAACACAGTTTACTCTTATATTGTTTATTATTGCATTATTTTCTATATGAATAACTGTAAACCTACTTTTGCTCCATCCTGTATTTATCTCTTTATAGATAGGCGCGGTCGCGCGCACACACACATGCACACACACACACACACAGAAAGAGAGAGAGAGAGAGAGAGAGAGAGAGAAGAATGGAATGTTGAAGACCATCCAAGATTTCAGACTAAGACTGAATTTAACAAAATCATTTTCAATGATGAGCTTGTCCTAGTGCCTTGGTGAAGGCAAAAGCTCATTTTGAATATGTAAATGAACAAGAAAAAGAAAATAATTTGAAACATTGTGTATAGAAAATTGCCTTAAGTCATTTTGCTACTAAATAAGATTAAAGGAAGAACTAGCTGAAAGGAAGTACTGAGTCAAGGTATTTTTTTAAAATAGTAATTGAGATAGTACATCATATTTGCATTATGATAAGAAATTGATACGACAAGAGAACGTGAAACTACTGAAGCAGCATAATTGAGGGCATGAAAATAGATGGGACCTAGTCCACAAGGAAAGAGGGAGGCTGCTTCTGTCTATGAAGTTGCAGACAGTTCGTCCACAATAACAAAGAATAAGAGTAGACAGGCACAGATGGAAGTAGGCGGATCTCTGTGCTGCTGAGGGTATTTGAAAATTCTCTCTCTTTTTTTTTTCTAAATAAAAAAAGAAAATGGGTCATCAGCTGAGAGTGAGGAAGGGGGATGGGTATTAGCTATTCCAGTAGAGACAGGGCATGAAAAGTTGTCTAGGAAAGTGGAAAAGTAAAAGAACTAAGGGAATGAAGTAGGGTTGCTAGGCAGCACGAAGAGCCCAGTTAAGGTGTGATAATCATGAAGTTGAAATGAGATCACTCAGTTTCATTCTGCTGGGGTTTTTTTCCTCTTCGGCTACATTAAGCAATACAGGTGAGTTATAAAGTAGCTGGAAAGTTGGATCTACACAAGATGAGGTATTAGTCCTATAATATAAAAGTGGGCAAGATAATGCAGTGGTCGGCAAACTCATTAGTCAACAGAGCCAAATATCAACAGTACAACGATTGAAATTTCTTTTGAGAGCCAAATTTTTTAAACTTAAACTATATAGGTAGGTACATTGTTATTAACTTAATTAGGGTACTCATCAGGCTTAGGAAGAGCCACACTCAAGGGGCCAAAGAGCCGCATGTGGCTCGAGAGCTGCCAACCACGGAGTTAGGGGATTGGTTTTGAAAGCAAAGGGGTGATAAAAATGGGCTGGGGAAATGAAATTGAGTCAGGATGAGAAAATGAGGGCCTGCATGGCATTGGCAAAAAATAAAAATAAAAAAGAATAGCTTGGTAATACTAATGTTACCACAGGATCTAAGAGTCTGAAGAAATTTGGGAGTTGTCCTCAAAAGATACAAAATGGAAGACAGGGCAGGATACTTGAAATTGAATCAGATGTGGTTTGGGGTGATGACGTGATTTCAAGATGAATGTGGAAGTGGTTAAATAGTGAGTTAGTGAGTTAAGAAGAAAATGCATTAAAGGAAAGGAAGTCAAGAAGCTCAAACATTAAGTTAGTGGAAAGGTTATGACAATTTCATTATAGCTCTGACAAAATGATCTGGGGTCCTGGTTTTACAAGGTAAGGTTTCCTACCTCAATGATTCTACTTTTAACCTCTGAGAACAATTATCTCGAATTATAGCAGAAAGACATGACTTGCTTTTTTAAGAAAAATTTCTGAACAGACATCTAACATTATGCAGTTATAAAACACGTATTTCAAAATCTCGTTATTCTTCCAATCACAATTTGCTCCCTGAATCATATCTACTTTTAATCAATATAATCTGTAAAGGGAATGAAATATTTTTCTGCATCTTAAAAAAAAGTAATATTTCAATGTATTCATTGATACTGAACCCTGAAGATTATAGCAAAAATAAAAGGAAACACCAAATTCACTCATGAATATCTATGCAATAATTGTAATTAAAATATTAGCAAACATAATCCAAGAGAAATTTTAAAAATAATGCATCATACTGTATGGAAGTTATTGCAGAAATGCAAGAATGCTTCAATTCCATCTAATAAAGAGAGAATATGCTAATTGACTCTCACACTGTCTCAAAGATGGCAGCACCCATAGACAATAAGGAGGGAATATGCTAATTGACTACCACACCCTCAAAGATAGAGGCACCCACAGCCACAAGATGGTGGTGCCCAGTTCCTTCAGCCCTTCCGGGGTGGCAGGTGCACCTGCCTCCAGAGTCCTCCAGTCCCTTCAGCCCCCCAGCCACCCAGGACCGGCCCAAGGCACAGGCAAGCCTTGGATGGCAGCTGCCCAGCCGCCCAGGGCTGCCAGAGGCTCAAGTACCCAGGGCCATCTGAGGCTTGCACTGCCGGCAGTGGCAGTAGCAGAGGTGTGATGGGGCATTGCCTTCCCCTGATTGCCAGGTCGCCTCCTGCCCCTGAGGGCTCCCGGACTGTGAGGGGGCAGGCCGGCTGAGGGACTTCCCTCCAGTGCATGAATTTTCATGTACCAGGCCTCTAAAATTAAAATATTTTAATATAGTTTGTTACTTTAATTGTTCTAATTTAATGGAATTTATTAATACCAAATACAAAAAAAATGCGATTGGCATAATTGAATACACATTCATAGCAAAACCACTCAAGAAAATAGATAGTAAATGCTTCTATCATATATTAATTTGTGTGTTTATCAACAGAAGGGCTAAACTATATTTAATGAGGCATCCCCACTAAATTTAGTAAAACAAAATATTCTCTGCTACAACCAGTATTGAAGACTGTATTGGAGGTATTAGCTATTAAATCAGTGATTTGATTTTACACTAATTACAAGCTAATAAATTAGTCTGCTACTTCATGTACTCCTCAAACTCCTCATGTACTGGCAATCTCATGGAGTATAACATCAAAGTTGATATGCCCCTCAATCTTTTGTCTTCTTACAACTTGTACCAGATCATCAATCTGCAGGTAAGAACTCCTCCCCTGCTCAAGTACTGACTCCAGGCCAGGTGGCCCTCCCATGCAGACATCCTTTCTACCTTGCTTGGACTCTGATAACCCATTCGGGGCCACCATAACTTAACCAAACCAGGTGAGGATGCTAACCATGATGTGACCCATTAAACTGTTTGGAAACTCAAGTCTTCAGGAAAGGAAAAAAAAATAATAGGGGAGAGTCCAGGGCATAAGACAGGGAAAAGGAAGAAGAAGCAGAAGAATTTAAAATACAAAAATAGATATGGGATAGTACCAGCACTATGGTGTGTCTTTTTCTCACACAGATATTTATTTTAAAAATTAAAATTGCCAAGGAGAAACCAAGATGGCGGCATAGGTAAACACCTGAAATTGCTGCCTCGCACAACCACTTCAAAAATACAACTAAAAGGCAAAACGGACATCATTCAGAACCACAGGAAGGCTGGCTGAGTGGAAATTCTACAACTAGAAGGAAAGAGAAAAGCACACTGAGACTCAGAGGAGGTGTGGAAGTAAAGTGCAGAGGTACGGAGGTGCACGCAGAAAGGGCTGGCAACTGAGGACGTGGTTGTCTTTTTCAATCGGGATGGAGACACAAGCTCCCAACAGCCCTGACTCCAGTTCCGGGTGAGTCTCTGGGGACCCAGACTCATACGGGGAGAAACTGTCTGGCATCAGGCAAAACTCCAGGGCGGCTTTCTCTCAGAGGAGCTTGCAGCAATTACCGCGGGACACTGAGAACTCTTAGGGCAGGACTGAGGAGCAGCCATAGCTGTTTGCTCTGCCCTGTTGATTCCTTGAGACCCTGCTCCACACA
>NW_006295824.1:2641725-2660797 GCF_000327345.1 Myotis davidii
AATCAAGACTGAACTACAACAAGACTGTGCACACAGCCCACAAAGGGGTGCACCAAAGTGTCCACCTTAGGTAATTGGGGAGGCTGAGCCACTGGGCCCTAGAGGACATTTAGCACAGAACGCCACTCTATCAACACAGAAAAGCAGCCAAAATGTGGAGACATAGAAACAGGTCAAAAATGATAGAAATGGAGGAAAGCAAACTACTGGATATGGAGTTCAAAACCACGGTTAAAAGGTTTTTCAAGAATTTTCTAAAAACCACCGATAAATTTAGTGAGACCCTCAAGAAATCTAGTGAGACCCTCGAGGATATGAAAAAGGACCAACTAGAAATTAAGCATACACTGACTGAAATAAAGAATATTATACGGAGATAAAACAGCAGACTAGAGGATCGTAAGAAACAAGTCAAAGATTTGAAGTACAAAGTAAAAAACACCCAACCGGAAAAGCAAAAAGAAAAAGGAATCCAAAAATATGCAGATAGTGTAAGGAGCCTCTGGGACAACTTCAAGCGTACCAACATTCGAATTATGGGGGTGCCAGAAGAAGAGAGAGAGCAAGATATTGAAAACCTATTTGAAGAAATAATGATAGAAAACTTCCCCTACCTGGTGAAAGAAATAGACTTACAAGTCCAGGCAGCACTGAGTCTCAAACAAGAGGAACCCAAAGAGGACCACACCAAAACACATCATAATTAAAATGCTAAGGGCTAAAGATAGAGCCACCAAACCTATTATATGAAATGCTGAAAGGTATTCTTTAAGAAAAGGAAGAAGAAGAAAAAGGTAAAGATACAATCTATGAACAACAAATACACATTTATCAACAAGTGAATCTAAAAATCAAGTGAATAAAAAATCTGATGAACAGAATAAACTGGTGAATATAATAGAATCATGGGCATAGAAAGGGAGTGGACTGATAATCCTCTGGGGGGAAAGGGGTGTGGGGGTGCGGGAAGAGACTGGACAATAATTGTGCACCTATGGATGAGAACAGTGGCGGGGGGCGTGGATAAGGGCAGAGGGTGGAGTGGGAACTGGTTGGAGGGGAGCTCTGGGGGGAGGGGGGAAAGAGGAACAACTGTAATAATCTGAACAATAAAGATTTATTTAAAAAAAATTAAAATTGCCAAACTCTGCTGCATACTATTTCACAATACTGGTTAAGCAATGGCCTCAAAGAGCAGATTATAGTTCATATGTCATGCCAGTTGCCCTAATATAGGGATACTTCTTAGGATATTATTACCAGAGTAGTCATGCCAATCATTGGTAGAGAAAGATTTATACAGTTCCTTCATCTTCTGCTCTTCTACCTTCTCAGACTTCTTGAAACTGTTTAAATTGTGCTGATTCTGGCACCTCACACAACAAAAATTGTGTTTGGGTTTAATTTGCTTTTAAAAGTGATCTAATATATAAAACTGGTGTTAACTCTTCTTATTGAAGTATCAATGTATTGATGCAACAATTTCAAGGCCAAGAATAAATGAGCCTAAGGAATTCTAATACTTCCCAGTAAGTGCATCCATTATATTGAACATGAAGTAAGACTCTGCTGATTCTATAGGTATAGCTATTTGAGACATATTTAAGAAAATCAATCTTGAGAAAAACAAGTAAATCACTTCACTTTCCTAGAAGTGTTTAGATAGCATTTGAAGCACTCTTCAAGACACATTAGTTTTCTACTTAGAGAGTGAGTTTATTGTTTTCAAATGTGGATGTTGTGTTCTTTCAGCAACATAACTTTTCTGGATTATGTGGTTGTATTGCTCATAGAAAAAGTCAACATACTTGCTTACAATATATTCAGGGGAGTAAAATCTAAGATATATTGCATATAGCTGAACCCTGTTATCAGACAAATTCCCACCCCAGAACTTTGAAAAAGTATTTGGAGGATATTACAGAGAAAAACATTAAAAAATAATGTCAAGGTACATATTAAATTGGGCCAGAGATGAACCACTTTGGATTTTTTGTGATAGTACCTTTATAGTTGGTTGATATTTTGTGGTTTATTTTATTTTATTTATTTAAAATATATTTTATTTGATTTCAGAGAAGAAGGGGAGGAGAGAGGGAATGGAACCGTGGTTTATAATTCGAAGATAAACCACTGAGCCACTCCTGCTGGGTGATACTTTGTGTTTTGATTATCTCATTTTTGACTTTTTAAATTCTTTATTCTAAGAAATTTTAAGTTACTCTTTATTAAATGTAAATATAAATGTCCCTTCAAAACTTGTTTGAGTGCTGATTTAAGTAAAATTTAAACTACTCCTCTATGAACTCTTCTTGCCTATATCTACAGCATCCCCCCGTACTTCCACCAAAACCTAGGAATAGTCACAGAGTGCTCCTGTCATTCAGGGAGAAAGGGATTATTCTACAGTACCAGTTCTAGGGTTTACAGATAGTGTGCTCTGCAACTTGACAGGAAGGCTGAAGAGAGGCAAGCTCTGGGAGATTAAAGGACCACCAGGCTCTGTGGCTTTGTTTCTCCTTCTGATGTGTGCTGCTTTGCCCCTGCCCAGCTCACTGGGCTCAGTCTCAGCTATACTGCCTACTCCTGCAGGAAGGGTCCTTAAATATATTTGCTCCTCCCAGCTGAAGGGAGTGCCAGGCACAACCATTCCTCCTTTCTCTGGGCTGAGCCCTGCCTTGAGCTCCCAGTGGCCTCTGCAGATGTCTCAGCTATTCTACTCCCACCTCCTGACTTGCCCACCTAGATAAGTTTCAATGTGTGAAATCTCTCAGCCGGGTTTGTCCATTGAGCAGGGCTTCCTTTGTTGAGTTATAGCTGTTCAAATAGTTGAGACTTCAAGGGGAGAAACTAAGGGAATCTCTCATGCTGCCATTCCTCAGACATCATGCCTAGGAACTCTGCATGAGTTTCAAACAAGTAAATGTCTCAAATAGAAACAGCTTAACATTCTCCTCATTTCCTGAGGTGCCCACAGAAATCATCATGCCTTCTCAAAAGGGAAACCAAACTTTCTGCCTCAGCTCAACTCAATTTGGGACTTGAGAATCACTTGTCCATAATTACTTATTACCATTGGCCTTGCCTTTCTAGATGGGTGGTGTATGGAAGGTGGGAGAGCGAGTCCACAATAGCACAAATGAAGTAAATTTGTCAAGTAATAAGCTTTTTTCTTGTTTTCTATGTTGTAGCTTCTCATTCTAGCACCTAGAAAAACACTCTAGGTAAGTTTTACAGAGGGAAAATCCTTGGTTTACTTTAAGATTATTTAGTGGGTAAAAATAAGTGTTTCGCTTTGCAGAACAGATATAGGGAAATGGCTTTAGAAGTTATAAAGTTTCAGAGGTTATTCTGATTATTTGTACTGTCAATTGTTGATAAAATTGATGTGGATTTCATAGGTGGAATTTACATCAACATTTGCAATAGTGCTGTGAAAATATGAGAATTAAAGGAGTTCTGTGGTTTTGCTGAAGTTTATTACGATTAGTTATTAATAAAAAAAGTACACTTAAATAATTTTGCACCATCTTAGTAAGTGTAGACATTCAAAGAGGATATAATATACTTTTATAATGAGACTCTAGCAATCATTAAATAATGGGCATTGATAGCTATATAGTTGTTAATGGACACTGGAGTTAGAGTGCCTGAGTATGAATTCTTGATCATTTACTTACCAGGTATGATCCAAATCAATTTGCTTACCTCTTTTCATGTCTCTGTTTCCTCATGTATATAAACTACAAATAATAATAACATATATCGCCTAAGGTTGAAAAGGGGACTCGATCAGGTAGCATGTAGAGCATGTTTAGTATAATGCATCACACAGAGCAAGTCTATAAAGGTATTGACTACTATACTTTGTGTTATTTTTACTTTTATCTCTATAATTGATTCCTTATTCATGTTGTGCTATGCAATCCCTGAATACTAAGTACATTAAACACAATAAAAATCTTATCAGGAACAAAGACAATACAATGGAGTAAAGATCATATTTTTAACATATGGTGCTAGAACAACTGAACATCTACATGCAAAAAAAAAACAAAAAAACAAAAAAACAAATAGAATCTGACCACAAACCTTAGACACCTTATAAACCTTTAACTCAAAATAGATAACACATTTAAGCTAAAATGCGAAACTATAAAACTTCTAGAAGATAAAATATGAGAACACCTAGATGACCTTGGGGGTAAAAATGACTTTTAAAATACAAAGTCAAAGGCATGTTTTATGAAAGAGTTGATAAGCTTCACTTCATCAAAATAACCAAAAAAAAAAAATCTACTCTGCAAAAGACAATCTCAAAGGGATAAAAAGACAAGCCACACACCAGGAGAAAATGTTTACAAAAGACATCTGGTAAAGGTCTGTTATCCAAAACATATAAAGAATTAAAATTCAACAATAAGAAAACAAACAACTTGATTAAAGGCAAAAGACCTTAACAGACACCTCACCCAAGGAGATATACATGTGGCAAATAAGCATAGGATAAAGTACTTCACATCCTATCTCATCAGGAAAATGAAAACAGAAGTAACAATGAGATACCACTACACAGTTATTCAAATGGACCAAGTCGGAATCATGACAAGATCAAAGACTTGTAACAATGTGGAGCAAGAGGAACTCTCATCCATTGCTGGTAGGAATGCAGAATGATAAGGCCACTTTGGAAGACAGTTTCCTACCAAACTAAGCATACTCTTACGCAATTCAGCAATTTTGCTCCTCGTTATTTACACAAAGGAGCTGAAAATTATGTCCACACAAAAACCTGCACACAAATGTTTTTAGCAGCCCTATTAAAACACGGAAGTAAACAAGATGACCTTCACTAGTCAATAGATAAATAAAAAGTGGATAATCAGACAATAGACTAGTCAGAGCTGAAAAGAATGAGATATCAAGCCATGAAAAGACATGGAGCAACCTTAAATGTCTATTAATAAGTGAAAGAAGCCAATCTAAAAAAGCTACACATTGTATGATTCCAACTGAATGATATTCTGGAAAAGGCAAAACTATGGATAAAGTATCAAGGTCAGTGGTTGCCAGGAATCATTGGGGGAAAGATGAATAAGTAGACCAGGGAGGGTTTTTAGAGCAGTGAAAATACTCTGCATGAGAAATGTGTAACATGTCATTATACAATTGTTCCAACCCACACCATATACAACACTGAGAGTGAAGTCTAATATAAACTATAGAATCTGAGTGCTAATGAAACTATGGTATCTATTCACTGTCAAGACCCTGACGGATGTAGGCAGTATGACACCACTGAGTTTCTGAAGATGGAAAAACCCAACAGATGATCAGTGTATAGTATGAAGGAAAATTTAAAAAGTGCTGAATATAATACCCATTCCAGATTTTGCTTCATCAATATTTTCCAAAGAATATGTAATGATTAATTCTCAGATCACAAAATTTTTACATTGCATTTGAGATTTTTTTCTATACATACACAACATGGAAACTAAGTTCTTAAACAAACATGCTAGCCCTGTCCCATAAGCTCAGTTGTTAGCATTGTGCCCATAGATCAAAGTTGTGGGTTTGATCCCTGGTCAGGGCATATGCAAAAATTAACCAATGAATACATAAATAAGTGCAACAACAAATTGATAAATCTCAAAAAAATCAATAAAACAAACGTTAAACATTTTAACATTTATGCCACATTTCCCTCAAACCACCTTTTTTGTCTTTCAAATTGAACATTTTTTTTAAAAATCCTCACCCAAGGGTATTTTTCCCATTGATTTTTAAAGAGTTGAAGGGAGGGAGGAAGACGAAAGAGAAATGTGAGAGAGAGAGAGAGAGAGAGAGAGAGAGAGAGAGAGAGAGAGAGAGATGTGAAAGAGGTACATCCATTGGTTGCCTCCCATACATGCCCCAACTAGGATCCGGGATCAAACCTTCAACCAAGGAATGTGTCTTTGACTAGGAATCAAACCTGTGACTCTTCAGTGTGAAGGACAATGCTCTAACTACTGAGCAAAACCAGCCAGGGCTCAAATTGAACATTTTTATATTGTATATTGCAGCTCAATGTCATGTTGAAGTGAAAGTGTTAATAAGTCTTCAAAGTAAAAATAGTTTTGAGCTTCAGTTGCCATAACAACTTCCTCTCAAATAATGTTGAATTGGGTATGAAATAGCATATAATAAAAGGCTAATAAGCAAATTGTCCCCTCGACCAGGAGTTCCACCAGGAGTTCAACTAGGGACTGAGGCTGGCCAGCCAACCACCCGCAGCAACCTCCCCCTGGCCGGCCCTATCGATCGGCCCCAATTGGGGCAGGCTGGCAAGACCCCACCCATGCACAAATTCGAGCAACTGGCCTCTACTACTATAATAATGGATTCATGCCATTATACATTGTCTCAACCCATGAAACGTACATCAAGAGTGAATCATGGTGAAATCTGTGACCTTTGGGTGAATATAGTGTGGCACTCTCTGTAGGTTCATGGATTATTAAAAAAATGTACCACTTGGTAGGGGATGCTGATAGTGGAGGAGGGTATGCTGATGTGGTGGCAGGGTATAGTATATGGGAAATCTCTGTACCATCCTCTCAATTGTGTGGTGAATTTAAAAGGTATCTAACATAATAAAGTTTATTAAAAGATACTTAAGTTTATTAAAAACAGAACAAAAAACAGAACAGACTGATTGGAGAAAAAGTCAATTATAGTTCTTAATCATTAAAAATATGATTATCCAAACTTAAAGTATGTCAAACTTTTTAAAATATTAAAAATAAAATTTTCTTCTGACGTATAGAGATGTTGGGCATCTTTTCATGTTATTTGACCATTTATAGTACACATTTCTGTGAAAAAATGTAATTTAACTTGTTTAATATCCATTTATCCTAGTCTGTGTTCTGATCTACTGACATCTCAGGAAAAAAATGAGGAGGTCACTATGAGAATAAACACAAAAAAAGCAAAAGGAAATGCAAACTGGCTAAATATTTAAAATGTAACAATTGAAAAGGTAGAGAGAATTGACAGAAGAAAATGATACATAGGATTGGAATTTTGAGCAGTGAGGTGATAAATGAAAAATAAATAGCTGTCTTTTCTAATTCTACTTTTCTGCTAAAATCTCTTAATGTCACAGAAATCATTGAAGTGACCTTACAATAACAAAGAGTTTTTTGTGGTTCAGATAAAAGGCACTATTATCCCACATCAATCTTCGTCTAGGTTCAGTTGACTTTTTTAATATAACAAGTTATAAAAATGACTAGAGGCCCAGTGCATGAAATTTGTGTGTGTGTGGCGGGGGGGTTTCCTCAGCCCAGCCTGCACCCTCTCCAATCCAGGACCCCTTGGGTGATGTCCAACTGCCGGTTTAGACCTGATCCCCAGGATCGGGCCTAAACCGGCAGTTGGACATCCCACTCACAATCCAGGACTGCTGGCTCCTAACTGCTAACCTGCCTACCTGCCTGATCACCCCTAAATGCCTCCCTGCCAGCTTGGTCGCCCCCAATTGGCCCCCTGCCATCCTGGTCACCCATCACTGCCCCCCTCTGCCAGCCTGGTCACCCCCAACTGCTCCCCTGCCAGCCTGGTCACCCAAACTGTCCCACTGCTGGCCTAGTCACCCCCAAATGCCCGCCACCCCCCGCTGACCTGGTTGCCCCCAACTGCCCCCCTGCTGGCCTGGTCGACCCACGCAGCCTGCTGTTCAGTCATTAGTTCATCCATCACTGACCCCCCTGCCCGCGTGGTCGCCCCAAGGAGACTGCTGTTCAGTCATATGACTGCTGGCCTGGTCGCCCTCAACTGCCCACCCTGCCATCTTGGCCATACCTTATGGTTCCCCCTGCTGGCCTGGTTGCCCCTCACTGCCCCCCTCCCCCACTGGCCTGACCTGTTTGCCCCACACAGCCTGGTATTCAGTCAATTGGTTGTTCCTCACTAACCCCCCTGCCGGCCTGGTCGCTCCACGCAGCCTGGTATTCAGTCATTTGGTTGTCCCTCACTAACCCCCCTGCCGGCCTTGTCATCCTGCTCAGCCCATTCAGTCATCCATTTGGTTGTTTCATATGTGACGGCCCCTGGCTCTTTATATATATATAGATTTTGTGCACAGAATTTAATAAGACAGATGTCATTCCAAACCAACAACAGATTGTGATGAGTTATAAAGTCTATTTCTATAAGGAGTTACCAACCTAAGAATCTGCTAGGTATTTAGAAATAGCCAATTCAGAAGCACTGATAGTTTCTAATATCAGTCTCTGGAATTCCCATTTCTAGTTGAGAGTAGCTGTATACAGGCTACATGTATATTTCCTGCCAACTGCTATTCAAATGATAAGTGGTGCTTTTTAATTACATTTTATGTGCTAATGACTTTTAAATATCCATTCAAATTCTTCATCTTGGGATCCCTTTACAGACAGGGACTAGATGCCCTAGGCTTTCAGTAGTTTATTTCAGCTTTCAAACAAAATATTCTGAGAGTCTAAGATAATAAAGGCTCTTGAAAACATTCCAAGTAGCTGGAAAATATAAACATAAACAACCGTTTGCAAAATAGTAAAATGGGAATGCATACATTTGCAATTTTGAACTGAAATATTCACTGCAAATATATAAACATAGAGCAGCAAATGAATAACAAAGGTTCTTATTATCTGAATATTTAGCTATTTTATGGCACACTTAATATAAGAAGCCATCATCACTGGTAGACTGTTTTATTGAGTGGGGCCTTAACTGTAAATGTTTTTAGGCTTAGATTTTTTTTTTCATTTTAATGTATGCTCTTATTTATTTATAACATAATCACATTATAATTTTCCTTCTAATTTACCTGTGTTTTGTAAGAAATTTTAATCTGCGTCAGTTTGTAACATAAAATTAAAAGAATAAGAGGACAGCCAAATACAAATGCATTGTAGTCCCATGGCTTTCATCCATGCACAGTGCAATGCAGAGTGCAGAGTGAGGTCAGTAGGAGTGGCCTTCTTGGCAGGGACAAGCGTTCATCATTGACATTGTTGTTAAAGAACTGTCTCATGGTCATAATAAGAGATAAAACTCTACTTTGTTTTGCTGATTCCAAAGTCTCTGTAGGTAGTGTTCTCATTTTCTGCATGGAGACTGCCTTCTGTGGTAGTGTACTGCCACTGAAAACCAAAAAGTAAATAAAAATGAATGAATGAATGAATAAGCAAAGTTTGCGTATTTCAAATGTCAACTCTGACTTCACTCTAAATTTAATTGAGAAATTTACACGCTTTAAAAAAATCTCCTTTCTTTTACAGAAAACACAGTTTTACTGAAGAAGTCCTACGTCCAAGATTCTACATCTAAAAGGTAATAAGAAATAGTTAGGCATTCCATCCCCAAACGAGAACATAAAAGTATGCTTCTGGGCTGAAGACATTTAATAAATGTTATATTTACTCTCGCTTAAAATAAATGCTTTAAATTGCTAAAATTGACATAAAGTAGCTAAAACTTCTGATTCTGCAAAAAAGGCTGGATTAGAGAAAATGAATACAGGCTATTTTTTTTAATTGTATTAGATGTTTGGCAAATTCATTATTCATTGGAGCACCACAGGGTGCCAGAAGCCAATTTCAGCATGTCATAATTACAAGAGTTTCATCAAAAGGTTGATGGAACTTGGGGACTCAACAAGGGCTGAGTCACACCTGTTAGGAATGGCTAAAGGCATTTCCCCAAACCTGAATAGGATACATTAAAATGATTGCTTGGTTGCCAGACAGCTCAGGGCATCTTAATCTACATGTTATTGCCTCCTACTGGTCAAACACCTGAATAGCCGTAGGCTAATTCCCCCATCTGACAATGGACTCTGTAGGAAACCCTGACCCTTTGAAGTGTATATCTCTGCCTCGCCTTAGAACAATTTGTATTAATAAAAACCATGGGGTCCTGAGACAAGGCGAACTTAGAACATAGTTTCCTTTAAGCTAAGCTCCCCTGACCCCCAAATGCCTTTCAAAATTATGCTTCGTTTCTGGACTCCTATTTAATCTACGCACAGCCTTCTCCAGATTTCCTGAACCCTTCTTAATGCTGGGACAAGAACACCAACAACAGGGGTTCAGGGTGCCAACCCTCACCCAGAATACCTGAAAGTCTGCATATAACTTTGACTCTACAAAAACTTTACTAATAGCCTCAGCTTGACTGGAAACCTTACCGATAATATCAACAGTCGATTAACATATTTTGCAAGTTATCATATATGGTGTTTTTCCAATAAAGTAAGCTAAGGAAAAGAAAATGTCATTAATAAAGTCAAGAGAAAATAAATTTATAGTACTGTGTGTATTTATTGAAAAAAATCTATGTATAATGTACTCACACAGTTCAAGCCCATGTTGTTCAAGAGTCAGCTGTGTAATAAATTTGATGCTTACATTTTCCTTTGGGTTTTATATAATGGTGCAAAATCAAAAAAGAAGAGTTTTATGCTTTTTAATTTTTTATATCTGTAAAATAACATGATGCTTTTCAAGAATTGTGCATGCTTATCCTATCCACAGGGTTCATGCATGTTTTTAAACTTTATTTTTTAAGGTTATTTTCTCATTTTGTTCATGTATTCTGTGGCTAATAGATGCTTAATTAATGCTTCCACTTCATACTATAAAAAAAAATCAGACTCAGAAAGTTCCAGAATCACAAATATGGAGAGTCAGAGCTGAAATGCATTCTCATACTGACCATGACTACACTTTTTACAATAATGTCATAGCGGGTCTCATTAGATATTTGGTTTGTTCTAGTATAGTGTAACTATTATATTTAAAAATCCTAGTGATTAAAAGGTAAATGGTTTACTTATAGTTAACTATTTTGTTTTAAAATCTGCTTCCATTTTTTATTTTAATAATTCATTAAATATGTTTCTTTCCTCTTTCCATAGGAAATATCTTTAAATAGTGTTTTGAGTTACATTTTAAAATGTCTATATGAGATGACACAATTTTTAGGGGTTAAACACAGTCATTCTGATCTCCCTGCCCAATCACAAGTTCCAACTCTATCACTTAGCTGCTAGGCAAAAGTTGGTCAGTTGTTTCACCTTCCTATGCCTTGCTTCCTTTTACTTTAAAATGGGAATCATAATGGCATCTACTCATAGATTTGTTTTCAATGTTGAATAAAACTTCTAAAAGGTATGCACAGTGTCTGGTACATATTAGACATTCAATAAACATCTCTCTGCTCTCTCTCTCTCTCTCTCTCCCCCATCTCTGCCACTAATTATGAGCTTTACCTTTGCTTTCCCAGGGAAATAGGGGCAGTTCCGTTTACTTCTGCAAAATCCCTTCACAGCACACTTAAATTAGTGCGTGATTGAATAACTTCATTGTACACAGATTATGGGAATCTTCCTCTATCTCCGGTTCCATTTGTTTTGTAGTTTTGAAACATTTTCAACCATTATCTCTGAAAGGGCGAGGGCTACGCCCTCCATCTTACCCTGGGTCCTCCATTTTTGGGCAGCCATGTGCTCGGCAAGGCTTCTTCCTGGAAGCCCAAGCCTCTGCTAGCCACACCCAGGATTTCTTTAAACTAACCAATGACAATCAAGGGAAGTGCACGCCATAGATATGACCACATCCTGTGTAACGAGACACCGCCTTGCGCCTGGCCAATCGGCAGGGCCCACAGTCCCCTCTCCTCCCCTTACTCCACTGCCCTATAAAACTTCTCTTCCCACAGGGCTCGCCCTCTCTTTGCCACTTGCCGCTGCGTTGGTAAGGAGGGTAGGGGAGCCGAGCCCGGGTTTGAATTAAAGACTCTCTGCTTTTGCACCGGACTTGGCTGGCTCCCTCGTGTGGTCTCTTGGGGATCCTGAAATCTGGGCATAACAATCTCTTCAAATACTGATACATCCTCATTTATATTATGTTTTCTTCCTGAAATTCGATTGAATATATGTAACATCAAAATATTATATATCTTTTATATCTCTTAATATCATAGTTTTATCTCTTAGTCTCTCTGTAATGCTAATGTAATGACTTTAACTCAATGCTAGTTCTCTCTGTGAGAGCTATTGTTAATTGACATAAAGGATTAAAAAATTGAAGAAAATCAGAATTATGGCCTAGTTGTAGGTACCCATTACAAAGTTGCCTCTCTTATCCTCCCAGCACAGAAATGCCTTAATTTTTTTCTTTATATTGGCCTAAACATCTCAATAGCCTCTGTTGCTTCATCATTTGAGTGCTTCCCATCGTTTTGCTCCATTTACATTTACATATACACATTTTAAATATATTTTATATAGTTTAAAATCTAATGTCATTAAGTATCATATATATATATACATATATAATTTTTTTTTCCTGTGGCTCTCAACCATAATTTGCTTCTTTGCGTATTTGGTAATTTTTAATAATGGGCTCATTTCCAGTAAGAGACAATTTAGGTCTTCCATTGGGAAGTCAGAGGATTTACCAACCTGAGATTCCTTAGCACCCATCAGGCATCCTTGGAATAAGGTTAGAGATTCACATTGTTTCTCCACTGAGCTTCTGGCCCAAGGCTCACAAAGAAAGGCAACACCTATAATACCTATAAAGGCTTCTGCCCTCTGAACGCTATGGTCTCCCAGTCTGCTGACATCTTTCAGTCATTATCTCCATGCTCATATTTCCATCTGTTTCTATTTTTTTTAAGTGAGATAGGGTGCATAGTTTGGATTCTTTTATTTTTTTTCTTTCACACACAATCACGCATTAACCCCTTCCCCGGCAGAAACGTGTATACACGTTTTCACAAAATGTTCTTTTTTCAGTCGTCGACGAGTATACTCGTCTAAAAACTTTACCTTCAAAAACCAGCTACATACGTACCATTCTAAATAATTTCATCTAGAAACTTTCTGAGGAAATACTATTCTTAACCACAAAAATGGGAAGAAAAAATAATTACAAACTGTTTTCATAACCAGCATCAAAAATACTATATAGAACCAAAATTAAAAAATTAGTCTGAAAAAGAAACGTTTTTAACAAAAAAAATATTGGGGAAGGGGTTAAAATGTTTTATTTACATCAAGTTGCACTTAGTATTTCATTCTGCTGAAAAAAATCCTATGTATTTTACAAGAGTTACCAAGATATGTCTTGAATATAAACAGATTAACATCAAATATTAGTACTCTGTAATTTAATATGGTTCCATGGTGGTAGATCTACAGATCTCCATCATATTTTGAAATATTCAATGTATTTCTATAATGATAGAGATATAGTAGGGTGGAATAGAAAATTTGAGCAGTTCAGAGATTCACCCAGTTTCTCTTGAGATTAGGTTGTTGAAACAAGGATTTCTGCATCTGCCATATTTAAAGTATGGCTTACAAATAGTGGCTGAACAAAGGCCAACTTGACATATTTCCAAGATTTCCCAGGGATCCTAAGGATTATAATACTATAATACACTCCTCTGGGGTGAAAGAGTTGGAGTAATCATGATCTGAATGGTAACTGGTAGCAGAAGGCTTCTGGGGGAACCCCCTGAGCACCAGGATCCTAGCCAAGGTTTACCCACCACAGAAATCAGCAACTACACAGCTCTTATCTCATACAGAGGTGCTGGAAGCCGATCCACCCTTGCTGCTTGACGCAGTCGCTGCAGGGAAGAAACATCTGCACAGCTTATGTTTCAAGGGACCTGGCGTATATGGCATACTGTTCTTAATATGTTTTCTCCCCCTCTTAATGCTACGTGTTTTAAACAGGACCACCTCCCTGATAAAGGTTGTTTCCCCAGGTGAGGATTTTATCAGTAAAACCCCTTAACTAAGTGCCAGGTGGGTAGTTAATCACTTTAACTATGAACAATCACGCTTAAGCTACATAATCTTTACTTAGAATGATCTCCTTCAGTTACTTCCTTGTAGCTTAATAGAACAATAGAGTAACCTTGAAATGGAGATAAGAAACGCCCTAACCTTTGGAATAGAATAGATAGGATTAAGATTAAATAGTGTAAATATAAATGTAAGAGGATAATAAAAGGAGGAACCTGGCTAAGAGGAACCTGGGTATGATGATCACCTAAATGCTGCCTCCATGTCATTCCTTCTTTGCAGACTCGTCCACACCTATGGGGAACCCCTGGACCTGCTGGGGCTGGACCCCAACACAGAGGGAGTATCTCTGACCGAGATGGTTCTCACCAGCAGGTTCTCCCTCATACAAGCATGCTCCCACCCATACTTATTTTACTATGTGAAGAAAGTTAAGCAGGCCAGTGCAATTACATTTGACACCTGGAGGAAGAGGAGAATAAAGGAAGTTGAAAAGAGAAGCGAAGAATTGAGAAAGTGATTTTGAACCAATGAGTGTGATTATAATTTGTCAGGCTAGAAAAAAATAAGTATATGATAGTTAAACCAGCAATTCTCAACCTGTGGGTCGCGACCCCTTTGGCGGTCGAACAACCCTTTCACAGGGGTCGCCTAAGACCATCCTGCATATCAGATATTTACATTACGATTCATAACAGTAGCAACATTACAGTTATGAAGTAGCAACGAAAATAATTTTATGGTTGTGTCACAACATGAGGAACTGTATTTAAAGGGCCAGAAGGTTGAGAACCACTGGTAAACCTAAGTTTCCTGACTATTTAAATTTACTTTTTACCTCTGGCAAGGAAGAGCAGGCCTTTGTGTATGTGTGAAAGAAAAATAAAAATGCTTCTGTGATTAAAGTAAAGGAGATTTTCTGTTTGTACACAGTGGACTGTTACTTGCACCGTTCATATCCTCTGTTGGAAAATTTAATTTAATAGAAAAATGTATCACTCCATTTATAATGTGGATGGTAAAAATTTGTTCCATGGAAAACTCATATTGCCAGGAACTTCTAAGCTTCATGTAAGTTGATTTCTTATAAAGATTAACTAGTATTGCTTAAGCACAGTGTGGTATATATTGTGTTAGAAATATATATAAATCAAGTAGCACAGAACCCAAACAACATGTAATGCGCCGGATTTCTTTATTTCAGAAGTAATTTTCATGATGGAATTGCTATGCTTCATTTCTAGCAATAGATTTAACTCAGGTAATCTAAAGCGAGGGAATGTCAGAAAGCTGCCGATTCTCCAGAGAAAGGGGCTCATCTTATTAAGCAGTGCAACTGACAGCGTGTAGGGTATTTCTCAATTAATTGTCTTTTCCGAGAAGGTATTTTACACATTGGGGAACATCATATGCTCAAAGGTTCCCCGATAGCACTACTGAAAATTGATTTATGACAGAGAGAATCAGGATCATAGGGCCCCCAAACAGTCTCCTAAAAGAATGATTTTTCAAAACGAAATAAAAGATAATTCAAAAAATTCTCCAGGGAACACCCTATGCATCATGAATGCCTCTGAAGCAGAAGTCAACTAAAAATTCAATCTGTTTCCTTTAGAAGAGATTAGAAATCACAAAACAACTCAAGCCACCTGCATCACAATTTGAAATAGAATATTATACAAAGAGGTTTCACGTTTTTTAACATTATTTGGACAACACATTCTTGTACTAAACATCAGTGATAGCAAATGATTCTCAATAATACAATGAATAGAATGGCAAAGAGTTTCAAAGTGGCTGTATCAATTTGTATTCCCACCAGCAACGAATGAGAGTTCCTACTGCTCCACATCTTCACCAGCATTTGGTATTGTCAGTGTTGTGGATTTGGGTGATTCTATTAGGCTTATAGTTGTATCTCAGTGTCGTTTTAGTTTGTATTTCCCTGATGACATAGAACATGAAATATCATTTCATATATTTATTTTCCATCTGTACATTTCACTTGGTGAGACATCTGTTAAGGTCTTTGACCCAGTTTTTAATTGGGTTGTTTTCTTATTGTTGAATTTAAGAGTTCTTTGTTTACTATGAATAACAGTCCTTTATCGGATGTGTTTTCCATTAACATTTTCTCCTAGTCGGTAGCTTGTATTCCCATTCTTTTGACAATATATCTCAAAAAACTAAACAAAAAAATTTATGGAAGTCCAGCTTGTCAATTATTTCTTTCATGGATTGTGCCCTTGGCCCTGTATCTAAAAAGTCATTACCATAACCATGATCATCTAGATTTTCTTCTGTTATGTTCTAGGAGTTTTATGTCTTACTTTAGGCCTGTGATCCATTTTAAGTTAAAATTTTTAAATGTTTTTATTGATTTCAGAGAGGAAGGGAAAGGGAGAGAGAGATAGAAACATCAATGATGACAGAGAATCATTGATTGGTTGCCTCCTGAACATCCCCCTACTGGAGATTGAGCCTGCAACCCAGGCATGTGCCCTTGATCAGAATCAAATCCAGGACCCTTCAGTCCACAGACCAATGCTCTATCCACTGAGCCAAACCAGCTAGGGCTTAAGTTAAATTTTGTGAAGGGTGTAAGATATGTGTCTAGATCCGTGGTCAGCAAACTGCAGCTGATGAGCCACATGCGGCTCTTTTGCCCCTTGAGTGTGGCTGTTGATACTTGGCTCTGTTGACTAATGAGTTTGCCAACCACTGGTCTAAATTATTTATTTACTAGAGGCCCGGTGCACAAAATTTGTGCACTGGGAAGGGGAGGGGGTCCCTCAGCCCAGCCTGCACCCTCTTGAAGTCCAGGAGCCCTTGGGGGATGTCTGCAGTTGGACATTCTTAGTTAGCGCTACCGTGGAGGCAGGAGGGGCTCCTGCCACCACCATTGCACTTGCCAGCTGTGAGCCCGGCTTCTGGCTGAGCAGTGGTCCCCGTGTGGGAATTCACTGACCACCAGGGGTCAGCTCCTGCATTGAGCATCTGCCCCCTGGCGGTCAGTGCGCACCATAGTGACTCGTTGTTCCACCATTCAGTCGGTTTGCATATTACCCTTTTATTATATAGGATTTATTTCCTTACTTATTGCATGTGAATGTCCAGTTATTCCAACAGCATTTGTTGAAAAGACTATCTTGGATCTATTGTATTGAAACCAAAATGTGGGGTGTAGAATCTGAGTTCATTGTCTCTCAAAATCAAAGAATGAAGTCCTAGACAAAAACGGTCAGGGGAACCAAAGTTTATTGAGAGAAACCAGCCCTAGAAGAGGTGCAGCTGGGTTTCCAGGAGCAGGCAAGTTCCAGAGCTTCCTTTCCATACAATAGTCAGGAGTAGTTCAGAACCCAAGCTCATTAATGTCTAATAGTCCATGTGTGGAGGCCCACATGGCCATAAGCCACGTGGGTGACATGGAGCACATTTCCTACCATCAATCCAAGAATCTAGTGTGCTGGGGGATGGGGTGAGGGAGGGGAGAGAGAGGAGGAAGCAAAGCACGCATGCTTTTTCTGTGTATACACTTGTTAGTTCCTGAGTGGTCCTTTCAAATAATTTTGCCTTAGCAACATCCTTGGGATTGATTTGTATGCCTTACTACCTCGTGATTGGCTATCTGCAAGCTGCCTGTATAGTAACATTCATACATTTTAAAGTTCATGCCTCCCATATTTGCTCTTCCTTCTCTGCCCGGCTTGGGTATCTTAATAACTCTACCTCGTTGGTTCCCGGGTTAATTCTTTTTCCCCTATGGTCCCCATCCTAGCTTTTTTCTGTCTCCTCAGTATCACCTTTGCTCTTTGTCAAAGATCATTAAACTGTATTAATGTGGGTATATTTCTGGGTTCTTTAGTCTGTTCCATTGATCTGCTTGTCTATTATTTCTCCAATACTACACTGTCTTGATTACTGCAGCTTTATAATAAGACTCAAAGTCACACAGTGTCAGTCTTCTCACGTGGCTCTTCTCCATCAATATTTTGTTGGCCACTCTGTTTTATTTGTGTGTTTTTTTACCTCTACATATCAACTTTAGAATCAGTTTGTCAATATCCACAAAATAACTTGCTAAGACTTTTTATTGTGATTGCACTGAATCCATACATCAAGTTAGGAAGAATTGGCATCTTGAAAATATTCAGTTTTCCTATGGCTGTATAAGGAATACCTCTCCATTGTTTAATTCTTCTTTAATTTCATTCATCAGAATTTTGTAGTGTTCCTTATATAGATGTTGTACATATTTTGTTAAATTTATAGCTAAGTGTTTCATTTTTGTGGGGGTTGGGTGGGGTGGTGCTATAAAAGGTACTATGTTTTTAGTTTCAAACCCCACTTGTTTATTTGCTGGTAGATAGAAAAGTGGCTGACTTTTGTATATTACAAAATCCAAAATGCCACCCAGGTTTACAGACAGGGAAGGAAATGATGCAGAAACTCAAGGAAGTCTGTCTGCTGAAGCACCCAGCTCTGAAGAGGCTTGCTTGGATGTCTCCTCTCAGGCTACCTTCTTGTTGCACTTAGTTACTGGCTCTCTCATTTCTCTACTGAGGAAGTGGCATTAGCAGGGAACCCGAGAGCCCCTCACCTCAGAAGCAGCTTCTTCAGCCAGCCTGCCCCTGGCTTTAGGCCATCCCCCTCCTAACCTTGATTACACCTGCCTTGAAATGCAGCCTGAAACAGCTGGATTCAGTCAGCATCCTCTGGAGCCTGCCTAGTAGTTGGGGCTCCTCCTACCATTATGTCATTTCTCCTCTCGACCTTCAAAGGTGAATATATTTATACCCCTCCCCTTGTACCAGTGGTGACAGGGAGTCTTAGAGCAGATCCCCTCCATTCTTTACTTTCATAATAGCTTTAAAATACCTTTATTATCACCTATAGCACTTTATTGTAATCATTCGTTTATCTGTCAATGACTCCCAATTTACATGGTGGAAAATGAGGCAGATGTGCATAAAAACAGATTCTCAATTCTCATTACTAAATATGATGTTAGCTGCATATATATATATATATATACTAGGGGCCCGGTGCATGAAATTCGTGCACTTGGTGTGTGTGTGGGGGGAGTGTCCCTCAGCCCAGCCTGCTCCCTCTCACATACTGGGAGCCCTCAGGCGTTGACCCCCATCAATCTCCAATCACAGGATTGGCCCCTTGCCCAGGCCTGACGCCTCTGCCAGAGGAGAGCGTCAGGGCCGG
>NW_006295824.1:2661387-2674739 GCF_000327345.1 Myotis davidii
CAGGCCCTATGTCATTTAACTATTACTGGTAACAAGCCACCTCCAAACCTCCCTGCATTGTGCCTACATATGCAAATTAACCATCTTGTTGGCAGCTAACTGCCAATCTTAGTTGGCAGTTACCTGTCAATCTTAGTTGGCAGTTAACTGCCAATCTTAGTTGGCAGTTAATTTGCATATAGCCCTGATTAGCCAATAAAAAGGGTATTGGTCGTACGCCAATTACCATTTTTGTCTTTTATTAGATAGGATATGTATATGTGTGTGTATATATATTTACTAGTGGCCCGGTGTATGAATTCGCGCACACTGAAAGGAAATTATCGCTATTCGCTTTTTCTCTATAATAGAAGTGTCAACCAAATTCAAGATCGACAATGAAAGATTGAAACACACACGTGCGATCGGCACCAGCAAGGGCATTATATTTATCACGCATGCGCAAGTCAACTTAGCCTTTTTATATATATAGAATAAACTTGCTTAATTAGACCTGCTTTCTGATGTAGCTAACCTTTTTCCAGCCCATTGAAGCACCCCAACTTCTCTTTTAGGTAATTTTCAGCAACACAGCAGTAAATATCAACATAAAGCAGATTATTATTGTAGCTCACGCAGGGAGAACAAAGGGTAAAATATTTAACTGCAGCAGTGTTTGATTATATTCTGTGCAGTCAGAAAGCCTGAAGTCATTTTCAAGGTCCACCATTTCTTACTTCTCTTCAGTCGGGTCAAGTTTCTAAACTTTTTAAATCTCCATTTTCTGGCTACTAAAAAGAAAATAGGATTCCACTAAGTATCCTACCTACCAACTCCAGGACTTCTGTGAGGATCAAATGAGATGAGGCACAGGGAAAACGCTTCACAGACATTTGGTTAAAGTATAAAATGTTTCCACCTGGCTATAAAGCAAGTCATGTTCCTGGGCTGAAGAAACTCCAAGGAGGCTAGTTGCTAGGGAGAGGAAGCCGAGTGCTACCATGTGCCATCATTACCTGGCACCCACAGCCACTGTTTCTGGGTTGGCTGGGCTGTGGGCTACATTTTGTGCCATGGGCTCTCGGCAGTGTTGGCTGCGATTTGGTGGGGTGTCGCTTTGGGGTGATGGTGGGGCCCGTGTCCCACTTGGGGGAAGCAGGTGTTGCTTTGTGGGCCCAAGTCCGTGCTGCCACTTATTGTTAAATGGCTTGTTGCTAGGGAGAGGAAACTGGGTGTTGCTCTGTGATGTCATTACCCGATGCCACAGCCACTATTTGCAGGCTGGGCCGGGCTGCGGGCTGTATTGTGCGCCATGGGGTCTCAGCAGCATCAGGTGAGATTTGGTGGGCTGTCGCTCCAGGGTGGTGGTGGGGGCTGTGTCCCAGTTGGGGGAAGCTGGGTGTTGCCTTGTCAGCACCAGGTCTGCGCTGCCGTTCTCTGTAAATAGCCAGTGCGTGTCCCGGCAGCTCTTGCATTGAGCATCTGTCCCCTGGTGGTCAGAGTGCATCATAGCGACTGGTCTGATGGTTGGACACTTAGCAGATTAGCCTTTTACATATGTAGATTTCAGAGAGGAAGGGAGAGGGAGAGAGAGACAGAAACATCAGTGATGAGAGAGAAGCATTGATTGGCTGCCTCCTACATGCCCGACACCAGGGATTAAGCCCACAACCCAGGCATATGCCCTGACCAGGAATGGAAACATGACCTCCTGGTTCATAGGATGATGTTCAACCACTGAATCACTCCAGCCAGGCTGCTGCAGAGCTTTTGTAGATATTCTTTATCAAGTTGAGAAAGTTCCTCCTATCCCAGTTTATCAATTTCATTACTTCTTAATCAAAGAAAAACATGGATAGCCTTATGGATATACAATTATTAAAATAAGTATTACAAATAAAGAAAAGTATTATCTCTTTCTTATAATACACATCAGGTTATTTCTTTTAACAATTTTATTACATAATCGTGAGTACAGAAGTTTATAGTTTGTTATATATAATAAATGTAGTTCATCTGTTTTAGTTTCCCAACAGAATCCATAGTCACTTATTAGGCTCATGCTTGTAATTATAACCACTGTTACTTCCTATACCCAGTTTTTGCCTCTCATAACTATGTTTTCTTGAGGATAGTTTGAAAATGTTTATCATTTAATATTATTTTCTCATTCAAGTAGTGCAGCAAGCGAAAACTTAAGCTGAGTCCTCCTAAAGAACACAGTGAATAAAAGTACATTAGATAGCTAATTAAACACTCAACTTTTGAATTAAAATTTCTATTTTTGTTTTAAAGTTTCATTTTTATATTAAGACTTGAAAATGATATTTTCTACAAGTAAGTATTTCTACATGCCTTCCTCATGTAAAACTGATTATTGTGGGAATATTTTAAAAAGCAGTGTAACGCAAGATGAAGATAAAACTCTGATTTAATCAATGAGTCCCATTACAAACAGTGAACAATAAAATGTCACAGTTTATGAGATGTACAGCTTTCAAATGATATGAACTGTGACAGTAAAACTAGCCTGTGAGGCACAAGATGATCTCAAGGGATCATACTCCCTGCCTTGTTAAATCATTCTTAGTTAATTTTGTATTTGGCTAAAATTAGAGATAGCTTACTATTTCAGAATTATAAGAGTCAGGCATCTTTAACACCTAAAACTTTATTTTAAAGTCTTGATAAGTATTAATGTACAAGGTGGGGGAAAAAGTAGGTTTACAGTTGTGACTATGTGAAGAGCAGAGTTAATAAAGCTACTGTTATAATCATAACCTGCATGTGTTTTTCCATAGAAACCACTGTAAAACTACTTTTGCCCCACTATGTATATTTCCCTAGTTGCGGACATATCAGAAGATTGACAATAAAAAGTATTGCAAGTGTGACTAGTCTAGAATAGTTAGAAAAGAGAATAGCCAAGCTGGGTGAACAGTGATGGGACAGCCTTCTATGACAGTACCGCTTGCCCCTTCCTTTTCAGCCACCTTGGTGTAGACATATACTGTCTTATTGTATATTTCAAAGTTTCAAGTACTAAGTGTTATATTGACCACAACGTATGCATAAAGAGTTGAGTTAGTATATGTAACCACAATAAATGATAAAATCAATTAACAAGTAGAATTTCAATGATGGTAGACTAGGTAATTCTACTCTCTCTCTCCCTTTCCCTCTCTCACCTCTCCAACCGCCCCCCCCCCCTTTTCATTTTCTCTGGAGAAACCCAAAAAGCTAGATAAAATATTTTTAACTCTACAAGGAAGTATCAAAGAGCTAATAAGACAGTGATGAATTATGGAACAGGATCTAGAATGTGTGCTTGGTAGTCATCAACAATGCAATAAAATGTAAATATGTAGCTGAGTAAGTTAGATGGGATCAGAAACTACAAGTTTAACCTCTTAAGGTCAACAATATTCACTTTTGACCCGTTTGGGGTTTCATTATCCCCATTTGATTTAGCAAGCCTGTAAGCTATTGATTTCCAGTCTCTATAATTTTAAAAGCTGTTTCTTAAACTGGGAGTGCAATTGATTAGAAAATTACTTAGGCATATTCAAAAGGTTTTCATGTTCGTTCTTTAAATACATTCGCTTTAATAATTTTCCCTCCTTAGATTTTCATATTAGACAACCTTGTCTCATAGGAGGATTGATTCCTATACCAAAGAAGAAATGAAAAAAAGAGAGAAAATATATTGTATGTTCTGGCGATCTCCATTTTATTGTTGCAGGATCACCCTCGCTATTAATTTGGGAAATAAATCCAACCACCTGATCCCCAATCTCATGTACAGAGCCCTGGGCCAGTTCATTGGTTCATGTGTGGACACTCTTCAAGTCGTGGCAAAAAGAATATTTCCCTTGCATGCTAGTAAGATACCAACTCATTATGTTTGCTATTTTTAAGTCACAAAATGTAAACATGCTCTCTTGGCTGTCATATTCTGGTTTGTGGCTTGGTAACAAATTTGGTTGGCTGCATGAAAGAAGAATAAGACAAATGCTCAGAAAGAAGTAGAAGAGGAAAAAGGAAAAAAGAATTCCACTTTAAGTTATTGATTCCTTGGTTTCAATTTTTCCAGAGACTGAACTATCTGTTTAGGCTTTGATTATGTGAGATATTTTGATATGCTATCAATATCTTTTCTTTTTCCTTAAGCTAAATTTATTTTGGCTTATACATGTTCAATCATAAAAAAGAGTTGTCTATTTCAAAATTATAGACAGGACAGCACTATCACAAAATAACCTGCACCTTAACCATGGCCACCAATTAATGTTATGTATGTTTTATATAATGAAATTCTTCAAAGCATTTCTCTAAGCCTCAGAATATGTGATGTTAAGTTTAATAGCTTAAAACTAGAAGTTAACAGACCTTTGTATTATTCATATGATTCATATTTTTCCTTTAGTATCTTTGTATAGCAAGTATCACTCTGATAACTTGTATTCTGTTTCTCTAGTCATGGTTTGCTTTATTATATTTAAAGTAATGAGTGAACTATACACATTGCATAAAATAATTAAAAATAGTTATGGGATTTCAATCCCTAGTGGCTTCAAATGTTCCCAATTATGAAACTGATTTACCAGACCTGAGATGAAATGTCAAAGGGACATGACCAGTTATCCATGACATTTCATTTGTAGTTAAGGCTACAAATTGTTCATGATGAAGTCTTGAAAAAGATACTTACATGTAAAATACTAGAGTTCTGGGTTCTATATTACTTGCTACTTTTCTGATTCATATTTTATATATTTGTTATCTTTCTACAATTTAACATCATCTAAATATATTTTACTCTACAATATTATTTCAAGTTTGGCTATAGAACAGAGAAAAGAATACTGCCCATAATGGTAACTGATCAAAAACAGTTACGGTGGATACATTATTTGATAACATTGATTGTCATTTAATTCAGTCAATCTCATTGTCAACACAAATGTAAAATAATTAAGTTTTAAAATATATAATGAAATAATTGTCGATTTCTATTGTTAGTCACAATTGAATTAGAATATGACTTCTACTTGTGCCTGTAGTTTTAATCATTTATCATGGAAGTCTGACATTTCACCCTATGTCAGTTTAAATTTGGTGAAATTAATTGCCATTCACATTAAATATGTTTGACAGTTACCTACTGGTGTGCATTTCAAACAAATTGGCGTGCCTTGCTAATTTTAGACATTAGAAAGTTATTTTTTTTATTAAGAGCATTGCTGTTGAGAGTTTTGTAAGTTAAAGAAAAGGAAGTTTACAATGTTCTGGAATGCAAGAGCTCCATTTTATGATCTGACACCTTGCTAAATTTCTTGTAAATATTTAATTAAAAATATATTAGAATCGTACTTTGGAGAGAATTAAAGGAAATTATTTATAAGATTGTATGGAAGAATAAAAATAGGGGGATATATGTTAAAGGGCATTTCGATTTAGTAGTTAAGATTGTTTTTTAGGTGAATAATGTTTGTGTAATAGGCTTTCCACTTGAAAAACAACTAAAGCTTATTTTATCACCTATACAGAATGACTTCCAAATGAGACATGTTCTAAGTATGAAAATAACAAAATGACAATAATACTCAGAATTGAGGAGTATTTAAGCAAGACAGGAAAACCAGAAGTTTTAAAGGAAAAGGATGACAAATTAGACTGCATAAATACTAGGCATTTTAGCACCTTAAACTCCATTCTAAGGAAAGTCAAAAGGCAAATATTAGACTGCAGGAAAGTACGTCCCCGCCCCCCCGCCCCCAGTTCCCACCAGGATGGAGGTAAAGGAAGCATAAAACCACCATGATACAAAGAAATCCTTCAAATTAATAAGAACATGTCCAACAAGAAAAGATAAAGAAAAACCTAGAAAACTGTTACCACCATGGCACAGAATCTTGAAGCTTCCATTTCAAAATGAAAATCTAAAATGTCCAATATTTTTAAATGCAGATATAACATATATGTACATGTAAATATACTTCTTAGTATATTTTGTAATTTTTTAGAAAAGTCTCAGATTTCACTATCTTCCGTTCCTTTTTTTCTCCCTATATATCTTTTTTCTGATCATGTTTGTCTCCCTATTTCACAAAAGAAACTTCCTTTGCTTAAGCAGCAGAGCAGAATATTAACTGATCTATGTTGACTCTTCTATAAGTTCTCATTCTGATAAAGAACAAATGATGCTTTTTATTTCATGAAATTATATAATCAACATGGAAGTGAGATGATTTTATTTTAGATACCAATATGCATGTGCATTATAGTAGTTCAAATAACAGTAATTATTATTTTTCTAAATTATCAAATTATTGGAATTAAAGTATTTGCTAGGGATTTGAATTTATGGAAGCCTCTATCATTGCCCTCCTGGATATTCTGATGTATGAGGCCAAATCAGGAATCCTTTCTGCTAGCAGGAATTTGGTCAAGTGAATGGGAACTTTTAACTTTCCCTTATCTCTATTTCCTTAATTTATTCTTGGTATACTAAACTCTCTGAGTTAGGGCTGGGATCAGTGAGCTTGTTTCAGCTTGAACAACACACACACACACACACACACACACACACACACACACACACACACACATTTTCCTCAGAATTTGTTCATGCTTTCTTGCTAATTTGTTCTAAATTCTATTTATGAACACGCTCTTTAATACATCAGCACATCTTTAAATAAGTAGTACTGACAAATTTTTTTATCTTGATATCTTTGGGAACTTTTATTCTTGCATATAGGAATTTTTTTTGAACATGTAGCAATGTTCTCTAAATTAAGAACGCACAGAGCTTTATATGATTCCTGGGGAATTTGAACAATATATGTAAAAAGCATCAAAAAATATACTTATGGCATCTTACTGGAGGAACTGTGTGGAAAGTGCACTGGTAATTTTTATAACTTTCTCAACTTCTTTTAGAAATGCTATAATCAGCATTTGCTCCCACCCAGCCCACCTCGTCAGCTCCCACCCGGCCCAGTGGGTAGAGGACTCCTTTGACCTTTTTAATTGCTTGTATACTTTATACCTGTGGCTATAGTCTTTTTGCACTTAAAAAAAAAGTTGTTCAAGTATTTGAGGTTTTTATAAAATGTTAGATAGGATCTCAATGCTAGTACTATCAGAGACGAGAGAAAAAAAAGAATAAGAAAATAAATATTTGAAGGGGTAGATAAGACCCATGCTGAATTATTTTGTTTTAGAAGGACTTTAAGAAGCTTCTTCATCCAATCAAATGGGTATATACTTTAAAAAAAATCTTTATTGTTGAAAGTAATGCATATGTCCCCTCCCCCTTTTTTTTTACCCACTGACCCTTCTAGCTGGCCCTTCTTCCTGCCCCAGGCCTTTACCACTCTATTGTCTGTGTTCATGAATTATGCATATATGAATACAAGTTCTTTGGTTAATCTCTCCCTCCCACCCCCATCTTCCCTCTGAGATTTGATATATACTTTTGAGTAGTAAAACCATCCCTTTATCTTCCAAACACACACACACATACTTTACTTTTGCTATCAGATATTTTTATTTTTTTTAAAACATTTTTATTGATTTCAGAGAGGAAGAGGGAGGGGGAGAGAGATAGAAACATTAATGATGAATCATTGATGGGCTACATCTTGCACGTCCCCTACTGGGGATCGAGCCTTCAACCCAGGCATGTGCCCTTGACTGGAATCGAACCCAGGACCTTTCAGTCTGCAGGCTGACGCTCTATCCACTGAGTCAAATCAGCTAGGGCTGCTATCAGATATTTTTTAATCACTGGTGTAGATTTATGTGTAAGTTTTCAATTTATTTCCAAATTTCATGATATGCTTTTAGAAAGCTGAATGATACAGTTTTAAATGTATTTGCTCCTGTCACTTTCTTATTCAGAAAATAAACGTATTTGTTACTTTTCTTTAGTGAGAAGGAAAATGGAGGGGTGGGGTCCAGATAAGTGTCACTGAAATGCTGACCCAAAGCAACGTGGTAGAAACTAAGAAACTGAACCCAAAGCAAATGATAAATATGAAGTGTTTGAATAAGGCTGATGGGTTTTAATCTATAGCCAAGAATAAGGCTAAAGAAAGTTTGAAATCATAGAAGGAAAGCAGTTTCATGAGATATGGTATTACTGGATGGGACAATGCTCTCTGCATCTTCGAAGGTAAGTGAAAGATGATATTCCAGCATAAAACCAAGCGCACAGAACAAAGAGCTAGAACACTCATTTTTAATCTCCACAGCGCCAGCAAGTTCACAGAGGAGAAATAGGCAAATGTATTCATCATTCTAGCCTCTGATATTCATTCCCTGTGGAAGAAGTATTTCTGACCAGAGTGTGGGCATACTGTGAAAGAAATACTCATTAAGACCTAGTCAGCTATTAATATCTCAGTGTGGTTATATTGTTTTAGAGTTAAATTCCTAAAAGTCTTTAGGGACAGGCTAAGCATCAGCCTGTATCATCATATGACTTGGTCTGGAACAATTTTAATACACGGCTCAGATTCTTTGAGCGTGATCTGCCGTAGGTCAATTTTTCACTCACTTTCCTCTATAAAAGAGGTAAAATTAGGCAGCTGTAACTTTCTGGTCCAGAAGGAGACAAATGAACCTTTTTATTTCAAACCACTTCCCCCAGCACATCTTTTTTAATGTAGACAGATCAAGCTAACAAGCAATGAAATTTAAAGCTTCATGCACATCAACTGCCCGGTGGTCACTGGGGTCTTCTCCACCATTCCTTTGAATGCATTAATCTGTTTTAGTTCTTGCCTGGTGCTGTTGAAATGCCCCTCTGACTTGAGTGTACTCTTAAGCTTTATCAGCAGGGCAGTGTGCATGCAAAGGCATGAAGCTGTACTATTCAATTTACAGTTAAAAATGATTACCATTCACTTAAATTTGGGGGGGGGTTTAAGATGATGACATCTTTTAAAAACAATAGTTTGATTATTTAGGAATACAATGAACAGACATCAAGAGAAAGAATTATTTTTCTATATCTAAATTTATAGCTCAGGCAGGAATTCACCCACTTTAAAGAGAAAAGTTTTCATCGAAAGTAGGTCAGAAGCAATTTATATGCACTCATGTAAAGTTCATAGGGAAATATTTCTGAGTTTTTTAAATAAATAAAAAGATAGGGTGAAATAGTAATAGAGTGAATTAAAATTAATTTTAACTTTCTTAATTTCATTAGCTCATTATTGTAAGTCCTAAATAGGTGTATTTATTTGAACTAACATTTAATTCCAGCTGACTTTATAGCTTTTATATTTGAAAGATTATGGGTTACTTCAATTAACTCTGAGCAATGTTTTAACATAATGTTAATTATATTTACCTTTAATTTAATACCTGGGAGTAATCTGACATTGAGACGAAAATAGATTATATAGTAGAGTCAATGAATTGTAATTATTTTTATCTTGAGTAATTGTTAACGGCAATTTTAAACACAAAATACCTTGGGAAGGTATTACTCATTTTCTTCATCTACCTCTGCCAGTTGTCTTCAGGACTCCAACTCTGTGCTGTGCGATAGTCATTTTCCACCTCACACTAATTATGTTAGCGAGCTTTACCTGTAGCGATACATGGGAAAGCAATTCCTTTGGTGTGAAAAAAAATGCCATAAAAAGAAAACTAGACTGCTCTGAAGCATCAACAAGAACCAATAACTATAAAACACAAGAAATTGTAAAGTGCACTATTAAACATGATTGTCATGATCTCTTTAAGGTTTTTCTAAATAGGAAATGAGTCTTCTAGTGAGTTTGGAGCCTTGTATTAATATTTTAAAACAATATATTTTAATGTAAAGTACACATTCAGAAAACTACACAAATAACTATACTTTTGTTAGTAACCAAAAAAAAAAAAAATACCCTTTTAATGACCTCTTTGTTCCTCAGCCACCAAGATTAAGAAATAAAACTTTGAGAGCAATTCCAGAAACTCTTCCAAAGGGCCATCCTGATCATAAATCCCTCCTTTCCACAAAATAACCACCATCTCCATTTCTATGTTAGTCCCTTCCTTGTTTCTTTATTCTTTTACCAAACAAAGGTACATTTCCAGACTGCCTCTTTATAAAATTTCATACATCATTTAAGTTACAAGAAATTATTATCCACGTATATAAAATGAGATATACATATCTATTTACATAGGACTTAGTCAAGTTACCAGACACCCCAAATCTCAAAATAAAGATTGTAGGGAGCCGCTATAGGGTTAAGCCTTGGACTAACCTGTTGGCAAAGCCACAAACAAGTCCCAGCTTAGAAGGCACAGCTTTGGCTGTACTGGCTCAGCACAAATGATGGCATATGAGACATGTTTGCCATAAAAGGAGTTGGAGATAAGTACCATACACTGCCTTGATCTTACTGTTTTTGCTTCCTACATGTGTTGCATTATGGTCTGATATGGCTGCTCAATTTCTGGACATTCCATCTGCAATCTAGGTAGCCAGAAGTTCCAAGGACAAAGGGGCATGCCCCCTCCCATTAGCAAGAATTCCCACACACTTCTGTTTACAGTTTATTGAACATAGTCCTATTTAACTGCAAAGTGATCTGGGTAATGTAATTTGTATTTAGGAAGAACATATATTTTTATAAAGTCTGAGAATTCATTTACAAAAGGCTACTAGAATTCCCCAGGCTGCCTGCACCTTTGGCTAACTGCACACCTTTTCTTCCACATAGGGAATCCCTCCCACAGAGAAGCAACCAAAAACCTCATAAAGTAACTCCATTCATCTTAAATTGAGTATGTCCAACTGACTTACAGCCCTGCCCATAAGGTCCAGAGAAGTTGTCTGCCAGGAAATGTCAATAAACAATGTAAGGATAAGAAATCAGTGAAAGAAAATATTTCCCATTTAGAGAGGAAACAATGGGAAACACAGCCTCCACGTGTCAAGAGCTTTTATGAAATGTGCAGAGACAGGGAGAGTGAGGGACAGACGCCTTTCCTGGTATGATGTACCTGTATTTCTCCATGTGCAGGGCCTAGACCTGCTATCTGGCTGAAGATCTCTTGTCTGCTGGATTTACATTTTTAGATTTTCTTCCTCCTTGTCCCAAATTCTCCATGACCACATAATAGGTGGACACTGGAAAAATAAGCCCTAAATGGGGGTTCCACACTTTTTGAAGGCCACTTCCTTCTCGTGCATCTATGGGGTCCAAGACATTGTTTAAAAACTTTGAGAAACCAAGCAGAATCTTCTTTCAAAGATATTTCTCTCACAAGCTATTTCCTTTTGTTGATTTCCATACAAAGACCTAATGTGTACATTTTATGAGAGCTTGAGAACTCTTATGTTTCACTTGCTAGCCTATTGCTTGGTGGTCATCATAAAGAATTTTAGATGAATCCCTCAATCCAATGTCAGACATTGCTATTATTACACAGAGATTTGTGAGATTAAATTTGGGGGTGAACAGTGGGAATGGAGTAAGGTTTTGAAGAACTTGTGCATAGTTTACTTTAGATGGATGGTGGTTACTCATTTTCCTAACTGCATTTAAGCAACAGACAGCTATGGGGTTGGTTCTTATAGGACTATAGAGTCTGTCTGCTGAGGTTTTAATTTAATTATAAACAGGTAATATTTCAATAAATATGCTAAAGATATGTTTCTTATTATTTCCTGTGTACCTATTTTTGGTAACAGCTCAAGAAACAAACTGAGAAAAATGTGTTTTAACAATTACAAAATACAGAATGAAAAAAAATGTTTCTCCCTAATGTTCAAGAAGACATGGTTTTATGAGGGCAACTTAGAAACTAAGAAATGTAGTTAGTTACATATTATACAAAATTCAGTTTATCATTGAAAATATTAGAAATAAAATATAAATTTCCTATTGATCCCCAAATCTTAAGCATAGAACAAGTAAATTTGAAGATATATTTTCTTCTGGACATATTTTCTAATTTAAAATTGGAAGTTGTAGAATGTAGATCTTAGCTGATAAACTTATGTATTTTCCCCAAGGATTATAACCCTAGAAAAATTGCCTCAAACTTTATAGGCTTTATGCAAACTTTGTTTCTCTCAAACTAGAATCTGATAATCTTGTCACACAATTAAATGTCTTTCATGTAATGAAGAATATATTTTATTAACTAGAACTATTTAAAGCCTTTTTCTATAGATACACAATACAATGCAAAATTGTAAGTTAAAGTATCTTAGGTCCATTTCCTTTATCAGAAATGAAAAGTTTTTTAAAGCTCTAGACTTACCTCACTATACTCATTCACACCCCTTCTAAACTTTATAAGTTTTATTTGAAAGAAAATTCAGGTTTTCTCTTGACTAGTATTTAACCAAAAATAAAACCAACATTGATTTACTTTGGGAGAAGTAAAGATCAAGGGGAAATTGTTATCCAATCCTATATAATAAAATGGTAATATGCAAATTGACCCTAACAGCAGAATGACTGGGAATGACCAGTAGCTATGACGTGCACTGACCACCAGGGGGCAGATGCTCAACACACAGAGCTGCCCCCTGGTGGTCAGTGTGCTTCCATGGGGGAGCTCCACTCAGCCACAAGCCAGGTTGATGGCTGCGAGCGCAGCGGTGGTGATGGGAGCCTCTCCCGCCTCTGTGGCAGTGCTAAGATGTCTGACTGTGGCTTAGGGGGAGTGGGCCTAAGCTGGCAGGTGGACATCTCCTGAGGACTCCCAGGCTGCCAAAGGGATGTCTGACTGCCAGCTTAGGCTCAATTTCCTGGGGAATGGGCCTAAGCCAGCAGGTGGACATCCCCCAAGGGGTCCCAGACTGCAAGAGGGCACAGGCCAGGCTGAGGGACTCCCTGCACAAATTTTCATGCACTAGACCTCTAGTTTTAAATAACTGGAAGGAATAATGCATGTGTACACACACACACACACACACACACACACAGTCCATCCACAAATGATTGTTCTTCTATGTAGCCTTAAAGAATTCAAGTGGCCTGGTTGACTAGGGTGACCAAATCACAAAAGTGAGTGTAAAGACAGATGGGAGGTTTATTTGTGTTTAATACAAGAAAGGACTCAAGCAGAAGCAAAAATATTTTTTTCCATCTAAAAAGATAAATAAAAAACAATTATATCAACCCTATGATGCAGAATTATACTATACTAGTAGCCCGGTTCATGAAATTTGTGTACATTAAAAGGGAATTAATTAGCGGAAATATTTTAATATTGCTATTTGCCCTTTCTCTATAATAGAAGTGTGAGAGGTGAAAGGAAATTAGTAAAATGTATATGAAAATAATATATAAATTTATTAATAAATAAACAGTAACATAAGGATATAACAACAGAGGCATGTATAA
>NW_006295824.1:2675602-2692480 GCF_000327345.1 Myotis davidii
ATGTCATGACTGGATGCCATGGTGCATTCATCAATAATGAGAAGTTGGGCCTTTTTAATAGTTTTACCAACTTCACTGTTTATATTCCAGAAGGTTGAGAACCACTGATTTAGTGGAATGGGTAATTTATACTGGGAATGAAAGGTGCTTCCACTGAGAAGTAAATTTGCAACAATTCCTGTAAACACTGTGGGTAAAACAGTATCACCACGACCTCTAATATAATGTATTAAAACTTTATAAAGATATGCCTCCATGCTCTGAGGGCGGGTTCCTGCCTCAAATCTCACCCTCCCAGGAAACAGCTCAGGGAGGGTGCAGCCGTTTCCAAGACAGCCCCTGCAGGACTGACTTCCTTCCAGTTGGTCGAGCCTCAGGTCATGATGTTATACCCAGGGTTTTTATATAAATAGATTATAATATAATTTGGTTATATAATTTACAGTTCTTGTCTTACAGCCAAGTCTTTGTATATGTATACAGTAAATACTATATATTCAGTGGTGTGTACTTTTATAAATACTTTCATATCCTAACATTTGGAATGTTATTCATGTAATAACTATCATCAGCTTCCAAATCCCAATTCTAACACCTAATAGATGTGTGACTTGGAAATCACTGAAAAATCTACAGTTAACATTTATGAAAATATTATCCCAGAATACCACCTTCATTCAGCCACAAATATATATTAAAGAAATAGCATATTTCAGATACTATTTCAGGCACTAGGCAGCCACATAACTATGAGTTCAACACACAATCTGCCTTTGTAGAAGGTGTTAAGTGTTGTGGAAAGAAAAAAACAAGTGTCAAGGGAGTAGGGAGTATAAGGACTTGGGATGATGTGTACAATTTTAAATCTGAGTCAGAGAAAGTATTCATGAGGAGGTGTAACTTGCATTATCTAGATGCTTACATGGCAAAGACCAGAACAGATGTGAAGGCCCTGACTTTCCTGACTTCTTTGAAGAAGGGCAACAGAGAATAAACCTTCCAGGGAGAATAATAGGGAAGGGAGTCAGCGGAAATAGAAAGCCAGATTGTGAGAAAAGACCTTGGCTTTAATTCTGAGTAGAGGGGTGGTATGGTATTAAAAAATTCTGAGCAGAGGTTCATATAATCAGACATGTTTTTAAAGGATCACTCTGGCTGCTTGAGATGAGATGATAAGTCAACACATGTGTCAGCAGAGAGATTTGAGAGATGTTAGCTCAAATGAGGAATAATTGTGATTTAATCAGGGTGGGTAGGTGCTGTTTCTCTTAGTCCAGCCTGTTACAGATATGGAGGCTGCCATGATCTTTATTCACCTCACCTCTGCCAACCTAGATACAGTTAATTGACCAAGGGTTAGTCATCCAATTCAGAGCATTCTGAGGGTTTTACTTTTTTCAAAAAAATTTGTAACAGAAAAACATGTTCCCACTTCTTTAGTGATGATAGCTGCAGAACGATGGCATATGAAATTTGTATGTTGTTAGCTGCATGAGCTTCATCATAGTGAAGGAGTAGTTAATAATGAAGTCTGAATTTTATTTTCTAGTATAAATGCTCTTTTCTAGCTCGATGCTAAACCTATTTTCTTTAACAAGGGACCTTCAGGTTGTTACATGCTTTTATTAAGAACTCTGAAATCAGAAAATCAGAGGGAAAATAACTGATCTAGTCCTCCCTCCTTCCCTAGTCACCCATATTCTAAGACAACACAGGTTTTCTCATCAGGAGACTTGTGCACTTGCAGAGACAGGGTATGTTAACCTAGGCTTGTGTGATTAATTTGGCTCTGGAAGTAGCGACCTGGTAACTTAGCTCCCTGCCATGATTTGTACATTCCCTTAATGTATTTTGTTATAGTTGTAATATAATTGAATGTACCAATGTAGATGTTTCCCACTCTTATGTTTTCTGGTGCTTCAGAGAGTAATGGGGTCTCTACTTATTCTACCTCTGTACTAGAGGTTCCCAAGGAAGAGCTTCCTAATATTCAAGAATTTTCTTCAATAAGAGTAGGTGAAATTCATGTGACAGTAGGGATTGAAACAATTCTAGATTACCACTTGGCAGGGGCATTCAAGTAAAGATTAATAAATGAGATGAATGGTTAAAATATTACCATTTTTTCAAGGTTCTGTCAAGCTTAAATCAGAATTTTGCCGATGGGCTGCTTAAGAACATTTTGTACTCAATACATGCAGTGTGTACATTCATTATTTAGGTAAGTCATGAAGAAAACCTGAGCATTCTTGAAGCCTATGAGGACCTGCTATATATTTATTTTAGCAGGCATGTATAAGGTTTAGAATGGCCCTTACTACAAATGAAATATGATGTTAATGGGCATTTGGCTTTTCGAAAATAATCTTCTTTTCAACTGAATGGACTTTAGTCAACCTGCAATCAGTGACCAAACACACCATAAAACAGTAGATATCATGTGAAGCTGGATGTATCTTAAACTTTGATGACATGTGAATTAAGAAGTAATGACAAACAACTATTGGTTTTAATACTAAAATGTGAAGAGTCTCTATTTTTAAGTGTGCACCTTGTTAATTTTATTATTACACACTAGTTTACTTTTTTGGTTCCAATTTCATTGGCGCAGAAAACATTTTTTAAAAGTATTTTTACCTTGCAAAGACACTTGCAAAATGTCAATGAAGCTTCTGTAACATTCTGGCCCATTTTTAAACCAAGACGTGTGTGTGTGTGTGTGTGTGTGTGTGTGTGTGTTTAACTCCCTTCTATCAGCTTCGTTTTATTCTTTATTTTTTTCTCACTCCTTTTCATTTTTGAATGAATATAATTAAAAATAAGTTATAGAAAATAAATTCCTAATATTTTAAGATCAAATTATATTATAAACCTTAAATTTGTAAAGCAGGATTAACTGCTTTATCAATAATAAGAAATAGCATATAAGTAATCATGGCTTTCTTCATTATAAAGATACTAGGAGCCCAGCACACAAAATCGCATGGCACTGCCCACCCACCGGCTGCCCTGCCTAGACTCCTGAACCTCTCCATGCAGAGCTTCAGTGCGCCTGGCCAAGACCCTGACTTCTCTTCTCTGACTGCTTCAATCCCTGCCCTTCATCCCTGGAGTCGCCTTGGGCTGGCCCCGCCTTCTCTGGGCGCTTCCCTGTTTCCACACCATCTCTGGAGCAATGTAGGGGCTCCGCCCTGTCATGATGCCAGAGGAGAGAGTGGAAGCCTCCCGCCTGCTGTGCTGTGCTCCTTACCCTGGCAGGTGGGCGGCAGAACGCTCTGAGTGCAAGTGGTGGGTGGTGAAGGACTGGTGAGGGGGGTGCTATGAGCTTTCATCCACACCCTCCACTGCACAGGATTGTCCCGCCTCCTCCGGGCAAATCCCCGTTTCCGGAGCAACGCCCCATGGCACACACAGGCAGCCTCCTGGTGATAGGAGCTAATAAAGAGCTAATATGCTAATGGTCCGGTCATTACACATTACAGCATCTTGACCATTAGCATATTAGCTCTTTATTAATATAAATAGGCGAGAAATATAGAGAATAACAAAGAAAAAATATCACAAGCATATTTTTCAGAACTAAAATTTTTAAGACATAATTTTAAATTTTACTGCAAACTCCTTAGAGTCAGAGGCCTTACAACTTCTACATATATGTTAAACAACATGGCTACCCAAGGAAATAAATTATTCTGTAAATATGGTAAAATATTTTTTAAAAAACAAAATGTGTCTTCATAAGATAAATAAATTTTATCTTTCTTCTTTATTAATAAGTTAGCATAACCTTTCAAAGTAACTCTAGAAAATGTTTTGTTTTAGAATTAATTTGCAAATAATTAGTGAAATGTCAAAAAATTAATTCACAAAGAAAGCTCATTTCTAATATAATAATTTTTTGAAGAGATAAAAAATAGGTAAAAGATGAGAATGTTGGAAGATTGTATATCTAAAGAGAAATGTTGAATTCAAGAAGATATACAGGTCAGTTTGACCAATATCCTAAATCTTTCCTTCTTAATTTTTTTTTTTGTCTTTAAAAAGACAAATAAGAGATATTAACTACAGATCCTTTGAGACACTTTCTATGTGCTTTGGAAAATTTCAACCTATAATTCTACTGCAATATACTGAAAGTCTTATCATCATTTCTCATTAATTAAAGATGATTCTGTCTCTTTTTTAAAAATAATTATTCACAATGATAACTTTTGCCATAGACACTTCATAGCCAAATCCTAAGCTTTCCTTCTAAAAATGTCAAATCTAATATTTCACCCTTTTCTCTCTCAAAATTCTCCTCAATTTGCTCCCACTAAGTTTGATGATAATGATGATGGTGGTGGTCATCACCATCATCACTATCATAATCATTTAGATCTCATCTGGACCTGTGCCCTGATCTGTTTTACTGTGATTTTATTTATCAATTACATCCTGACTTTACTTCAATAAAGGATGTGTCCTATACTCCACCTCCCAGATCCCTAGTATCTCTTTTTTGGCCATTCTCAAGATTTTGTGGAGTTTACAAAAGAGAGTATGTTGGGGCTATTATAGCAGCTTTTCATGAAGAGCTGAAAGTTCCCGGGATATTATAAAATAGCACATCATGGATTACTGGTGAAGCAACATGAAATCCCAGCTCCCCTAATTCAAGGAATGACACAACTAGTGATAAAATGAATATCCCAGAGCTTCCCATCATGCTAGGTGAAAGACAGGCTTCACCTAAAGTCATATTCTCACTGGGCTATTATTTTCCCTCTATTTCCTTTCTAGTTTTTCTTGAGTGCAGTTAATTAATAGATAATTTGCACATATTCCTTGTCTAAAAGTTTGCTTCTAGGGAAGTCTTATAAAACACGATGAATTACCTACACCTTTTAAGCTACCATTTTTTATTTAAATCAAGCCTCACTACTTGATACACATACACATACACATACATACACACACTCACTTATTTGCACATGTATGCACATGTCTATATTTTTTGTTTGTATTCTTGCTACATGAGCAGTATTTCCTTTAAACCCAATAACTGTTTTCTCTAAAGGGTGGCCTATTCTGACCCTCTCTGACAATGTCCTTCTTCATGAGATGACAACATCCATGGAGCTAAGGTGATTTTCCCATCCAAAGCTGGCCACACTTCTGCAGCATGTCCCAGATGCATAGGACCTTTAATCCCCTTCATCAGATGGACAATTACCCAGTTCCAGTTCCAAAAGCATACATGGCTTCTTCCCTGGGTCTCATCTCCCAATGACAAACTAGGATACATGTTTTGTACACTCTTCTCCGATAGTGGGTGGCAAAGTTGCATCAGTTGGTAGAGAAAGCAGTATATGGATAGGGGCTGATCACATGCATGTGAGGCTCTTCTTAGTAAGATGTAGTACAGGGTGGGGAAAAGAGGGTGGAGGAGAATGGAGGATTCCATTTTAGTCTTTTTCAGGACCTGTGAGGTAATGATTAATTCAAAATAAGGAAAGAGAATACCTGAAACACCAATAGGAAGAAATTTATAAGGGTTTGGCCAATATCCTCTCCTCCCCTTTAGCATAATATTCAGTTGGGTAACAAACATAAATCATCCTACTTTTACCAGCTTTACTACTGAGTGAGTGTGTGTGTGAGTGAGTGTGAAAGAGAGAGAGAGAGAGAGAATGTGCCTTTAATGAAAGATCCACTAGGCTATCACTTCCATATGCTGGGAGTCCATTCATACATAACATTTCATTTAGCAAGATGGTCTCCTCCATACACTGTAAATGGCCAATCTGATTCCAGATATTAAAAAACTATCACTTACTCTGCCCCCAGGTCATAATTCTTCTTTCAGCCAATAGAAAAGCCTTGCTCACTGGCATCAGAAGCAAACCCCATAATAAATGTTTATGCTACAAATGTAATTTACTGAAATTTTGTGAGACTCTGTTAGGCAGCACTTCCAGAACACTGCAGAGTGTGTGTGTGTGTGTGTGTGTGTGTGTGTGTGTGTGTGTGTCTATTCATGCACACAAACATCCCTCTTTTAGAGCACCCATCCTTCACATACTAGCACATGTTGTTAAACATTCTGACACTGATTCTATTCTGCTTCGACCTCATAATGTATGTGGAACTGACAAAAGAAAGAAAGAAAAAAGATCTCATAGATACAGGGAACAGATTGGTAGTTATCAGAGGTGGAGAGTATATGGTGGGATAAATGAGTGAAAGTGGTCTACAGGTACAAACTTCTGGTTTTAAGATAAATAGGTAGTCAGGATTTAATGTACAGTGTGATTACTATAGTTAACAATACTGCATTATGTATTTGAATGTTGCTAAGTGAGCAGGTCTTAACGTTCTTATCACATGCTAAATTTTATAACTTCATGTGGTGATGGATGTTAACTAAACTTATTGTGGTAATCATCTATATGTCATTATATTGTAAACCTAAAACTAATACAATGTTGTATGTCAATTATATCTCAACTAGAGGCCCAGTGCACAAACTTCTTGCATGGAGGGGTTCCCTCAGCCTGGCCTGCACCCTCTCCAATCCAGAACCCCTCAGGGGATGCCCAACTGCCAGTTTAGGCCTGATCCTTGTTGGCCTGATCACAGTTGGACATCCCCCTCACAATCTAGGACCACTGGCTCCTAACTGCTCACCTGCCTGCCTGCCTGATTGCCCCTAATCCCTGTACTCTGCCAGCCTGATCACCCCTAACCGCCTCTGCCTCGGCCCCCACCACCATGGGTTTGTTAGGAAGGAGGACCGGACAACAGGAAGATGTCCAGTTGACTCGGTCTAATTAGCATATTACCCTTTTATTATATAGAATGGAAAATACTCCTATACATTCTAATGGAAACTCTCCTCAATTTGGGTTTCAAGTTTCTGAACATATGATTATCTTGATTTTTCTCTGCTAGAACACTAATTCCCAATTTGTCCTTACTAAATCTAAGAGATTAGGTAACATTATCATTGCTTTAATCATGAATAAATTTAAGCCAGTAGGCAGTGAATGGACTTTTAAAAGTTTATAGTTAAAGTGAATCTGCCTGATTATATTTAATGTGCAAAGTTTTTCAGTTATGATATAGCAATGAGAGATTTAAAGAACTTAAAGAAAGGCAAATTGGAAATAGGAAAGAGGACCACTGAGGCAAAAAAGAAATGATAAACTTAAAAAAAAACCTTCATGTGTCCTCTTCATGTGTCCCCTTTTTTCTCCCATTGACTCCTTATAGCCCACCCCTGCATCCGCCCCAGGCCTCCGCCACCCTATTGTCTGTGTCCATGGGTTACTTTTTCATTTCTCTCTTGACAACATGTATTAAATTTCAAGGTATAATATCTAATAAAATGGATAGCTAATGCCCCCTAAAAGTTGATCAGAAATTATGTTCACAGTACCACATTTGTACAGAGTACAAGTATATCATTATAAGCATATATAAAACTTGTTAAAAGGGGTATATTCAGTTAAATATTTTGAGAATAGCAACCTAGTATTTGCTCTAACAGATCAATTTAATGCTAGACAATGTTTTATCTCATGCTTCTGACAACTTTCTAGTGAAAAGTGCTTAATACATAAAGTGTCACCCTACTTTTGTAGAAATATGTACTTTAACAAAGAAGCAATATACTGCTTTAAGTGCATAAAATCAATTCTTTCCAGAAAAGATTTTGAGATATTTCTGAATAACATGAAATATGTCCTCTCTTTAAAAAATTTCAAGTTTTTCTAGTTTATATGTAATTCTCAAACATTTTAATAAAGTTATAAAAAGCTATAGTAATTTTTGGAAAATACTATATCAGCACATAAAGAATATATCATTTTAAGGTTTGGTATTATTCAAATAATTAAAAGAAAATTATCCATTATAATAAAAATTTTAAATCATATTAATTAAAATTTATAAATTATTACTGCTGTGCAATTATGATAATGGTAATGAGATGATTTTCTTCAACAAGGTCACTGTTTGAAATTCAGCTACAATAGTATAGTCATTATTTTATGGAATTAGTTCCTACATTTTTTATCAACTTTATAAATGTTGTTATGTTGCTCTTTGTAGTTCTTATAAGTACACTCACCTAGAAGAGATAAAGCATCCTATTAAGTTAAAACATTGGTAATATTTCCTTTCAGAATGCATGAATATGCATGTGTGTGTTTTGAATTTAAATATCTATTGATGTTTTTCATGTAAAAAATTTAACTAAGGCCTAATTAAAAGAGTATTGCTTCCCTTATGATATCTGATTTTATCAAAATGACACAAATTATACCATGACTTTAAATTTTTGGACCAAGTCAAATTATTCATATATTACATAAACTACAGACATTTATAAGATTCTCTGTGAGGTAAATGTCCTGATTTCTACCTTTTGACCCTTCCTCCTCTTCTCTGTCTCAGATTAATTCCCCTAGCTGTTCTGCTTCTAAATTCATTTCCATTGACATTTTCTGGGTGAATGTTCAACCCTAGCTTTATGTTTTCTTACACTAAGGAACTTAGTTGTAGAGATCCTTAACCTTTCCCAGTTGTTTCTATCCTGGATATCAACCATACCAATCTAAATTCAGGCTTTAGTTAGCCCTTTCATATCTGCCCAACTAGTACTTCTACTGGATTGCCCAAACCACCTGAAAGAGGGAAACTCACAAACTCCATTACCCTTTCTCAAGCCTTGATCATCTCAAAGGAGGTCACTATTTTTTGTGGATTCAAAAAGTTACTACTATACATACTTTAACATCATTTTTTCAAGGAAATTATAACATCAATTAAAAGTAACTCAGTAGCTGAAGGGCAGATTGTTGATAATTCTCATTGACATATAATCATATTGTTATATCTGAAAATATTGCATGTTTTAGATTAATTACAATATCAGTTATGTTTATTATATTCACATGTGTTAAATAAGGTATAGGTAAAAATGCTACACCAGATAAAATCTCTATTATGTGAATTAAAATTTACAGTAACATTTCCCATAAAAGTTTATTATTACACTAGAGGCCCGGTGCAAAAAAATTTGTGCACTTGGGGGCGGGGGCGTTCCTCAGTCCAGCCTGGGATCCCTCGCGGGATGACCACATGCTGGCTTAGGCCTGCTCCCCAGGGGATTGGGTCTAAGATGGCAATCAGACATCCCCCTGGCAGCCTGGCAGCCCTCGGGGGATGTCCAATTGCCAGCGGGGAGCAGACCTAAGTTGCAGTTGGTCATCCTTAGTGCTGCTGAGGAGGCAGGAGAGGCTCCCACCACCACTGCTGTACTGGCAGCCATCAGCCTGGCTTGTGGCTGAGCAGAGCTCCCCTATGTGGGAGCTCACTGACTACCAGAGGGCAGCTCCTGCTTTGACCATCTTCCTCCTGATGGTCAGTATGTGTTATAGTGACCAGTCATTCCCAGTCTTCTACTGTTAGGGTCAGTTTGCATATTACCCTTTTACTATATAGGACAGAGGCCGGGTGCATGGGTGGGGGCCGGCTGGTTTGCCCTGAAGGGGGTCCTGGATCAGGATGGGGCTGAAAGCAGGTTTCTGGCCTTTGTTTAGGTTCTATAATTGAAACACTGTTGCGGTCCTGCTGGCTGAAGCCAGGCTGGCTGAAAGCAGGTTTCTGGAGTTTGTTTAGGATCTATAACTGCAACATAGTTACTTAGAGTGCAGCTCAGAGCCAGGCTGCGGCAGGCGAGGAACCTTGGCTTCCTCCATCACTGGAGCAAGCAAGCCTCCTGCTCGCTTCAGCTGCGTGGCTGCTGGCCGCCATCTTGGTTGGGTTAATTTGCATATTGTGTTGATTAGCCAATGAGAGGCATAGCGAAGATATGGTCAATTACCATGTTTGTCTATTATTAGATAGGATTGCTTAACACACATGATTTCCTTTAAAACTACTCATCAATATTTCTATCATTCACTATTCTAAATTCTATTGGAATATGTGCTAATTAGTTAAGCCTGTAATCTACTTTTATATGCATAATGTGGAAATTTCATACACACAGTGAAACATGGTTTCAATATTCTTATCTGTCCTAAGGGTGAATCTCTCTCAGACTTCAATTCTCATTTTATGTTGTAGATAACGATAACAAAAAGTAGCAGCTCTTCAATAAGAGCATTTTATGACTGTTCAACTGTTCTTAATGATCCTGAAAATATTTTAAGACCGCATATGGATCCATAGACAGGTCTATAGCATCACAGGGTAATTTTGTTCACATATAAAACATAGACAGTAATCTGATGTTTTTCTTGGCTTGGTAACTATTGATTGATTGATTGATTGATTTGTACACAGTGAGTCTACATTTTACTAGATGGCCTTCTGTCTTTTGTTCATTTTAGTTTTTCTATTTGATGATCTCATATACTTCGATTATACTCATGGACTCATCAGCTCCATAGTTTGAAAGATTATCCTTGGCATATGGTGGATATTTGGTTGATTTGAATTACTAAGTAACCTTTTAATTTTTACATGTGATTTCATATCTCTAGTAATTAAAGTATGTGTTTATAATAAAATGTTGATATTTGGCTAAAATTTACTGCTTATGCTGGACAATCTGAGAACTGTTCTTTAACCTCCACCCCTGCAATTCAGGTAGTATGTGTTTAACCATAGAGAAGCAGTGTAGTAGAGTCATCGACAGATTGAATTTTGAGGCAAATCTGCCTAAACTCATATACATTAACTGATTTAATTTGTGCTGACCCTAATCTTTTTTTATACCTCAGTTCCTTATTAGTACAAGATAAATATTAAAACTTAGAAAGCTTTTGGTGAATTTTAAGGGATATAATTTTAAAATAATTCCTAAATACAATTATTATCTTCATTTCGGTTTCTTTTTAATTGTCTTTAAAGTGAAAAATATTGCAGTAAATTCATAGGTACTTCAAAGGTTCATTTATATACTCTGTCTATGTCTATAAGGTTATATTTTTCTTCAATAAACCTGTTTTTTTATATATCCATACAGATTAGTTGCATTGGCTATATACCAAACCATCTGGATCTTACACATTTTGTCACATACTGTCATTACACATTTTGACTAAAACCAATAGTTATTTTAGTTTTCATTTGACTTTTAGTCATACAAATGACTTTCAGAAGGGGGAGAAGACTTGTCAAAACATAAACCTCAACACATTTAAAATAATTGAAATTATACTAATATGTTTTCTAACCATAAGGGACTCAAATTGAAAATAAATAACAGAGTTAATGGGAGAATCTTCAAACTCTTTGATATTAAACAAGACACTTATAAATGTTCATGAGTCAAACAGAAAAGCTCAAGTGCAAATAAATATGTAAATATTAAGCTGAATGCTAATGAAAATACATATATTAATCAATATCTGTGGAACTAAGGGAAAGATGGGATTCAAGTAATTGGTATAACACTAGATACTAATATTAGGAAAAAAAGCAAGTCTCAACTAAATAACCTATGCTGTTACCTCAATACACTAAAAAAGGAATAAATAAATAAATTTAAAGCAGCAGAAAAAAGATGATAAAGATAACAATAGAAATCAATGAAATAAAAAACAGAAAACCAATGGAGAAAATGAATCAAACTGATAACTAGTTCTCTGGGGAGAACAATAAAATTATACTGATAAAGAAAAAAAGAGAAAATAAACAAATCACCAATATCATAATGAAAAGGGGGCTATTACTGTATAGTGCAGACATTCAAAGGATATTAAGAAATATTAAAAACAACTAGAGACAAAAATTTAACTACATACATGAAATCAAACAACTTCTTGAAAATCATGAAATACAATTCATCCAAGATAAAACAGATAATCTGTATTATCATAAATTCATTAAAATTATTCAATTAGTAATTATGCCTTCCATAAAAAAAATCTAAAGTAGCAAATGGTTTCACTTATAAATTTTACCAAATATCTACAGAAAAGTTAGCACCAATTCCACAAATGTGTTCCAGGAAATTAAAAAGAAAATAGGATACTTCTCAAACCATTTTATGAAGCCAGCAAACCAAACAAATATACAGTACTGATGAATAAACAAACAAATAAATGAATAAAAAGAAACCAAGAAAACTACTGAACTATGTTCTTTATGATTATAGCTTCAAATATCTTCAGAAAAATACAGCTGGCCTTGACCAACACAGATTTGAATAGTCCTGTTGCAGTTATATGCAGATTATTTTAACAATACACTAGGCTCTTCATAGCCACACACTCGGGATTCAACCAACCCAGATGGAAAATAATTTCATATTCCCAGTCGCAGTTTCCCAACCTAGGATTCTTAACATGAAATGGAAAAGAATATTTTCTATCTTCAGTTAGCTGACTCTGCAGATTCAAAGGGCCCCTGTAGTTATAAAAGTTATATACAGAACCTTTCTTTCTTTCTTTCTCTTTCTTTCTTTCTTTCTTTCTTTCTTTCAGCTTTTAAAATATATTTTTTATTGATTTTAGATAAGAAGGGAGAGGGATAGGCATCGTGTGTGTGTGTGTGTATGTGTGTGTGTGTGTGAGAGAGAGAGAGAGAGAGAGAGAGAGAGAGAAAGGGAGATAGAGAAACATTAATTTGCTGTTCCAATAATTTATGTATTTATTGATGATTCTTGTACGTGCCCTGAAGGGGGAATCAAACCTACAACCTTGGTGTATGGGGACACCTTTCTAACCAATTGAGCTATTTGGCCAAGGCCAGTTAAAGGCCAACTTTTGACCTGTTGGGGTATCAGAGCCCTCAACCCCTGTGTTGCTCAAGGGTCAATAGTAAATCAATTCCAGCATTATATAAAACAGCAAAATACATCAATGATATGTATACTTTATTTCCAGAATGTAAAGCTTGAGTTCAATATCCAAAAATAAATCAATACAAGGGTGGGCAAAAGTGAGTATGTGAAACACAGTTAATTCCTATATTATTATTTATTAATTATTGTATTATTTTCCATACTAACAACTGTAAATTGACTTTTGCCCACCCCTATATAATTTACAGTACCAACAGTCTAAATAAGAAACAACAATAATTATAAAAATTCATATAGAAAAATCATTTGGCAAAATTTGATACCTGTTCATCATTAAAACTCAACAAATTAATTACAGTGCCACAAATTTAATTCAATGAAGTATAGGATTTTCAACAAATTGTGTTGGAAGAATTGAAATTAAGAGGAAAAGCAGAAAACCAAAACCAAACAAAAACACCTTGAACCTTACAAAAATGTAAGTAAAAAAAATACAGATCTTATGTAAAAAAAAGCTATAAAATTTAAAAGAGCACAAAAAAATCTTTGCTTTGTGATTTATCAATCTTTAGAATAAGCAGTAATACTTATATAATAGAAAAAAATCTTACCACTTTCCCCAATATTATCAAAGTCATTTCCTCGCTGAAGTTTTCCTAACATTATACTATCCTATATAATAAAGAGCTAATATGCAAATGGTCATCACACCCTCACGCCTTCGTCTCATAATGGCTCAGACACTCAACACTGGGGAGAGAAGAATAGGGACCAGCCAGGCACAAATGAGCTCATGAGAGAGGAATGGGGACCAGCCAGGCTGTGGCCAATGGCTGCACCTGTGCCTACAGCCCAGGAGAGAGACAAGCCACATGCCCCACAGTCCTGGAAGCCAACCGCTGGGGCTGGAGCCCAGGAGAGGGACAAGCCACATGCCCCTTGGTCCCAGGCACCTGCGGCTGTGGTCCGGGCGAAGCTGCTCACCCACGGTCCCTTGCAGCTGCGGCCGGCCCAGGCAAAGCTGGCCTGGGTCCTGGGTGCCTGCAACTGGACAGAGGAGGGAATCCTGGGTCCCAAGTGTGGGGTGATGCAGAGGCATTTAGAGGTGATCAGGCCAGCAGGGGAGCAGTTAGATTGACCACTGGGGGCAGATGCTCAATGCAGGAGATGCTCCCTGGTGCTCAGTGCACTCCCACCAGGGGAGCACTGCTCAGCCAGAAGCCGGGCTCATAGCTGGCAGCTGGTGAGCGCAGTGGCAGTGGCAGGAGCCTCTCCCACCTCTGTGGCAGCACTAAGGACCCCTTGGGGGTCCTGAATGGTGAGAGGGCGCAGGTCGGGCTGAAGGACCCCCCCCACCGACTCCCAACCCAGTGCACGAATGTCATACACGGGGCCTCTAGTACCAGAAATATTCACTTATCTAAATTACTGGTTCAATATACAAAAAATATTTGTGTTTTGAGTCCACAAAGATTCCATATCATATGGCATCATCTCTATTTTAATTAGTTTGTCCTCTGAACCATGGTGGGACTGTTATGCTGTATGTATTTGTGTGTGTGTGTGCGTAAGCGTGCATACGTGTGTGTGTGTGTGTGTGTGTGTGTGTGTATGTTGTGCACGCAAATGTGTATTTTGTGTGGTGAAGTTTAACAAAGGGTTTAGAAACCAAAACACTGATGGTGAATAATTTTAAAAAAGAAAGAAATTGGTGTGTTTTCTTTTCACTTTCACAAATATTCTTTTATGGAAAAGAATACCATACTATCTTTTTTATTTAAAAATTGTGCTTTACTCTTTCTTAAGACATAACCTTCCTGATAAGAAAGTTTCTTCCAAACTTGAAAACATCTGAAGTGTATTACTTTGTAAAGACTAGACAATTGTACTTACAGGGAATTAGCTGTTTTTAGTCAAGTAGCTCACCATCCTGAGAAGCTCTATAACTGTTGAACTACACTCATGGAATAAGTGTCCCTTACATTCTCAGTTATGGAAAATCAAATTTAAATCCAAACTACAAGGCATCTTTGACAATATCACCAAATAACATTACAAAGATATGTCTGTTGAAGATATGTTTATTTTCTATTATGTTGAAAAAAAGGTTAATATTTGCCCCTGAGAGTAGGATACATTAATTACAGTACCATGGTTGGTATTTTCTTGCATTCTTTAACAGTGAATAGAAACAAAGGATAGCTAGATAGATAGTTAGATAGATAATAGACAGATAGATAAAAAAATATGAATATATAACAAACTGTATATAGTTTAGTATATATATATGTATAGTTTTTTAGTTGTACATTTAAGTATATTATATAAATATAGTGAGGAAGGAAGGGAGGGGGGGAAGGAGGAAGGGAGAGAGAAAGAGAGAGAGAGGTCTTTTATTGCTACCACTAAGCTTTCAGCAGAATGTAGCTTTATAAGCACAACAGCCGAGAGGGAACTATCCTGAACGATTCTTAGATAGTTATTATACAGAATGACCCCCATGTCAGGTCAGTGCAAGTAAGGAAAAGCTTGGCTAGTCTTAACCTAGAAAGCTATAAAATATGTCGAATGGATGCCTCTCAAGTGTGCGATAAAAATGCATCTTCACTGCCGCTAGCAATATTGTCCCTGACCTCTGAGCATTATTGGAGAGACACCCATTGAAGGCTTTAATTTCCACATAAACTGCTGATCATGATGGTTCAGACATGCCAGATGGCAGCCAGAGTGATAAATGATGTTGATGCCTCAGGAGAAATGAGCTGCTAAAATTATATTATTCTCAGCTGGGATTTTAAAACATGCAATATAATTAAAATTGTTATTCCATAGCAAAATGTTACACTTCTTTATTTAATAGAGTGCTAGATAGGGAGACAAATGTGTGTCTGTTTTTGCAGGCGGCGTTCTTTCCTGCTCCTTGATACCATGGAAGTGTTCTGCACAAAGGGAGGGTTTTTTCCGTAAACCCTGGAGCAGGCCTGTCACAGCCTGGAGTTGAGAGCAGAGGAGGGAACAACAAGGAGTTATGGGTAGATTCTCAGCCTCATTCCAATGCAATAGAAAAACAAATCATAATAAAACCACTTAATAGAGCAAGCCACATTCTTTGAGAAATGCTGAGATAATTTCTCCCTGATGGTATTGTGAGATCATGATGCTGACATTAAAGATCTGATTGCTGTGATGAAAAATTCTATCTAACATGCAGATATGCATTTCCCAATGAATGAAATAATATGCTTTATGTGTTTACTTTTGTTTCGATGGAGACATCTCTTTGAAAGCTTATGGTGGTTGGAATGGCCATTTTATCTGATTCCCATTAAGGGAATGAGTGCAGAATTGCCTTCTTTACTTCTTCCCTTCATCCCCCTCCCCACCCACTCTCCTGTCCACATTAGAAATAAAAGTGAATATATATCACCCAAATGTTTCTGGTATAGCTTTGTTTCCTCTTAGGATTGTGGGGAGCCGCTATATGGTTAAGCTTCGGACTGACCTGTTGGCAAAGTCATAAGTCCCAGCTTAGAGGGCACAGTCCTCTTAGCATAATTAGGCTTGACCTTATGACCTCCCTAGATCTTACCTGGGAAGCTAATGGGCTGAGGGAAGGGAAGCAAGAACAAGAACAAAAACAAGTGAAACTCACAAGAACAGTGTAACTATGGAAACCACTACCTTTTTTACCTCTGACTATAAAATAAAGGCTCAGCTTGCCTGGGGGTCTTTCTCTGTGGCCTCAGCTAAGCACAGGAAGATCCACGGAGACTAAAGAGAGCTAGAGAGCTATGAACGCTATCTCTGTGTAAATCATTCTTTGCTGACTCCATCTGCTGTGCCCAGATTTCAAGATTCCCAAGAGCCCACCAGGGAGTCAGCGAGTCCGATGCAAAAGCAAAGAGTCCTTCATTTCAAACCTAGGTTTGGCTCCCCTGCCACACTCACCGATGCAACGGTAAGCCCAGTGGCCGAGAGAGAGAGGCCTGATGGGACCGGGGGTTTTATAGGGGGGTGCAGTGAGGGCAGGAGAGGGGACTGTGGGCCCCGCCGATTGGCCAGGCACGAGTCGGTAC
>NW_006295824.1:2692628-2695300 GCF_000327345.1 Myotis davidii
GCTTCAACATATAAAAATCAATTAAGACAGAACCTGGCTGGAGATCCTGGCTAGAACCTGGCCAGAGAACCTGGCTAGGCTGCTGATCAACTGAATGCTCTCTCCATGTGGCGACGACTCGCCCCTTCACATCCACACCTTTGGGAACCCCTGGACCACTGGAGCTGGACCCCGGCATAGGATTATGAGTAAAGTCTAGCAAATCAATAGCTGGCAGTTTGGAAAACAATTTTTTCTTGCATTCATAAACACTGGTGGACCAAATGCTGGCTACAGAGTTTTTATGGCCCAATGCAAGAGGAAAACACAGGCTCCTGGTTCACAAAGGATAAAAAAACAACAACATGCAGTTACAAATGTGCCAGTGAGCTCTGGCCGGTGTAGCTCAGTTTGCTGAGAGTCCTCCTGTGCACTGAAAGGTCTCTGGTTAAATTCCCAGTTGGGGATCATGCCCAGGCTGAGGAAGCTGATTGTTGATTCTCTCTCTCCTCTAAAATCAATAAAAACATATACATATTTTTTAAGCGTGCCATGGAAAGAAATACAACTTTTTTTCCTGTATTGCATGGTCTCTTTACGACGTGGAGTTTGCTATTTAATAGTTTTACTTGGGCATAGGAATTCTCACAGACTCTCACAGATATAATGGGCAGAGAGTGTGGGCATGTGGCTCACCAGCTGCCAGGTTCCCCCGCCCATCAGCCTCCAGACCCAGATTGTCCTGTCCAGAGGGCCCAGAGGTCACTGCAGGCTTCTCAGCCCTTCCTCTGCTCTGCTGCTTAACCATGGCCAGATTGCCCCCATGGAATGTGGTCTCCCGGCAGGAACTATAGCAAAAAGGGCTTAGAGGTGAGCAAAAGGGTCACCCTTGCTTAGTTGCCCATGAATGCCCCTTAGTGCTTCCAGTCCCTGGGCAAACAACCACTGCCTTGCACCAGCCTGAGCCAATGGGGGAGCGAATGGGGGAGGCACCTGTATCCATGCCAGCACCTCCCATAGCTGTGCTCAGATTCCTCTAAAAACAGGAAAAAAAAAAGAGCACAGTGGCAGTTTTCTGCTGGGTCAGGGGAAGGGGCCAACTGGGGTGGGTGGGCATCTGAAAACCCTTGGCAGGGAGGAGTCGGTGAAGCAGCCTGAGGCAAAGCTCTCAGGCCCAGGTTAGTATTCTATTGCTCCAATATGCAGACATTTCACATGTACATGTTCAATTTTTAAAATTTCCAAGGTGATGATCACTGAGCATCATTATACCTCAGGCAGGTGGCCGCTCCAGCCTGAGATGCCGTGCCACTGCCCTGGTCGGTTGCCTATGTAGCCCAGTGGACACTTGCTTCATTAGAGCTTTGTAATGGTTAATGTGAATTTACCGGATTCAAAATGTTATAAAATGTATTTTCATAACCCTCAAACTTTCAACTGAGCAACAAGATTTCAGACTGTAAGATATAATTTTTATATTTTCTCTGTATTCAACCAATTTAAAATTTCAGACTATTTGGAAAAATTACATCATTCCACATGGTGGATATTACTAGCCTAGAATTTACAACTCAGACATTTTTTTTTGGGGGGGGGGAGACAATAATAATAATAATTAGCATTTAACATCTACCAAATATTAAAGCTCACATGCAGATCTAACACTGTGGTTTGATTCTACTTAGGTAATTAATAAGAATTCTTGAGTATGTCAGTCAAAAAAGAAAAAAAAGAAATAATGAAAACAACACTAAGCAGAATTAATGGATTATCAAAAGAATACACAGGCTTCCATTTATTCAGTCTTGACGTTCTATCTGTTCATCTGGCTGTGACGGAAGATGTGTAAGTACCCTTTCAAATCAAGATTCCTCCTGGCTGTGATCTTCACCTTCACTGCACCACTGCCCAGGTGATATGAATCATATGCAGGAACAATGCAGTGTAACTGAAGTGCAATCAAGTTATCTGAAATGCAAAATACTGAGTCCAAAGAAAGGTCACTTAATCATTGAAAGTATCATTTTAAGCTGCTGAGTACACAGCTAATTATAGAACCCCCTCATCTGGAGACCAGTTAATGTGTAGAGCTGGCATCTCTCCAACAGGAGTAGAGTAGTTTAACTTGGAATGCTCCTGGAGGTGTCCTTAAGTTATGCATTTCAATAACTAGACAATTTGAAAAAGAAAACATGCATTGGGGAAGGTATAGAATTAACTCTAATAATCAAATATTGCTCCTGGCAGATTAAAACACATTTAGTTTGTAGCAGCTTCTGCCTTAAAACAACCAACCAAAAAGTTTCTAAACTAAAGAGTAATTTGGTATGATCACTCTTTCTGCTTTAGGATAACATTACTCCTATTAATGAAAAAAGTATGTCTATGCTTAAAACTTCCGAGATTATTACAATATATGTAATTGATTTATAATAGTTACAAAAGGTAAATATTGTCAGTAAACTTCTAAGTTTATCAGAAGTCCTTGGAAGTAACTGTTTAATTTATAAATATATTCTTATTAACTAAAATTTAAGATGCCTAGATTTTTGTCTTCTAATACCTTAGGCAGTAATAAGAAAAATGACCAGAAATTTTTTTTCACTCAATAATTTTGATCTTTAAGCTAAACACATTATCTTTGTTTTAATATTCAGATGCAATCTTAGCAATTTTTGGAGGGTGGGGGGGGG
>NW_006295824.1:2696525-2714662 GCF_000327345.1 Myotis davidii
AGGGGGCTTCTTCCTGCTTTCCCTTTCGTTTCCCTGCATTGTGCCTACATATGCAAATTAACTGCCATCTTTGTTGGTGGTTAACCGCCATCTTAGTTGGCAGTTAATTTGCATATTGCCCTGATTAGCCAATGAAAAGGGTAGCGGTCTTACGCCAATTACCATGTTTCTCTTTTATTAGTGTAGATGAGATAATTAGTGCAAACTGGGGATGAGTTCTTCCTTAAATACTAGTATTTAGCAATTTTTACTAGAAAAGCCCTCAAATCTGGAGTTTTTATTTTTGTGGAAAGGTTTTTATATATGTACTAGAGGCCCGGTGCATGAAATTCATGCAAGGGACGGGGGGTCCCTCAGCCTGACCTGAACCCTCTCCAGTCCGGGACCCCTTGAGGGATGTCCAATTGCTGGTTTAGGCCTGATCCCAATCAGGCCTAAACCAGCAGTTGGACATCCCTGTTGTAATCTGGGACTGCTGACTCCTAACTGCTCGCTGGCTTGCCTGTCTGATTGCCCCTAACCACTCTCCTGTCTGCCTGATCGCCCTTAGAAATTCAATGCCTGAATCTCAATTTGAGGGACTAATTCCTGGGGCAAATCTCATTTCCAATTAGTTAAGCTTAATGGGACATGATTGGCCCATTTGAAGAGTTTCATGAAGACTTTAATAAATGATATATTTTCAGAGCTGTGGGCATGGTTAAGAAAACAAACAAGTAATAATTAAGTACCTAGGTCAAGCAATAATGAAAGACCACTGAGACTGAGAGGGTCAGTGAATTCTGTAACTAGAGGTGGATGAAGAAACTGAAGAAAGAATAAGAAAACACAAAAACTTGTCAGACAAGGTGTGTCAGTGGGTGAGAAGACATGGAGAACTTGGCTCAACAAATACCTTAATCTCACTTCTCTCATTCTTAGATATTCCAGTACCTACCGCTGATACATTTAACGGGGATACAATCAACAAAGCAGGGCAGAAAGGAAAGATCTGTTTGGGCAAATGAAAAACCAGGATATACACCAAGGTCAGAAAGATAAGGCATTACTGTTATTTTTAACTACATCATAACTTTTATCACTTTTAGTGAAAATCAGTTCAGAAATTGCTAAACTGATATTAATGTTATTTTTCTCACTTGTACTTGATTTCCCTCATTTTTGCCATCTCTACTTATCCACCCCACTTTTTTAATTCCATTGTAGGCACATATGTAAAAAACAACAATTTATTTAAAATGATTTCACATTTACACCTACTTCTGGGCTATTTTTTAAAAATATATTTTTATTGATTTGAGAGGAAGGGAGAGGGAGAGATAGAAATATCAATGATGAGAGAAAATTACTGATCGGCTGCTTCCTGCATGCCCCCAACTGGGGATTGAGCCCACAACTCATCCCCAGCAAAAAACAGGAATAGAACCAGGGACCTCCTGGTTCATAGGTTGACACTCAACCACTGATCCATACCAGCTGGGCACTTCTGGGCTATTTTCTTCCTTTACACATGACATATCTTTTTTTTTTTTAAAGTTAAATATTGGGGGTGACATTGGTTAATAAAATTAAATAGGTTTCAAGTGTACAATTTTATATATAACTCTAAAGACTCCACCTAAAAACGATTAGAACAAACAAACAAAACAAAAAACAAACAAAACAAAACAAAACCATAACAAATCTTTTGAAAGCATCATATCACTGTGATCAGTTTCTTACTACATATTAATTTCTGAAATCTCTAGTACTGTGATTACAAATACTGTAGCCACTCTAGGCTACTTCTATTTAAATCAATTAAAATAAAATTAGACTAGGGATTAATTTCCTCAGTGACACTAGCCATATTTCAATCCCTGAAGAAACAGATGGCTAAGGCTACCACTGTGTCTACAGTCCACTTCCATCTTCAGAGAAAGTTCTACTGGACAGCTGTTCCAGAATATAATGTCGACCCTTCAAATGCATTAGAGTTTCCCTTGTTCAAGTTATTAACATTTCCATGTTAATAATTCTATACATAATTACTATAATTTAAATCTTTATTTTGTGAACTTCTACTATATTTGACAACATAGAGCATTAACTCCTTAAAACTTCTTACTCCTCTCCCTAACCATGTGCTGTTTTGGTTTTCCTAATATGTTTCCAGATATACTTTGGGGTCATCCCAAACTCTCAGGATTCCCTGATATTTATTCTGTAACTTTAACCTTAGTAAGTATATAATTTGGGAGGAAACAAGGATATCCCATTTGGTTGTGATGCACCATTTTTGTCTTGAATACCAAAAACAACCTCAAAAACCATATACCTTCCTCATACGTTTTATCTACCAACTAGAGGCTCCATGCACTTGGTGGGGTCCATCAGTCTGGCCTGTGATGATCAGGCCAAAACTGGCTCTCAGGCATCCCCCGAGGGGTCCCAGATTGCGAGAGGGTGGTTCTTGGGTGATGCACCCCAAATTCGGGCTCCCGTCTCTCTAGTTCTAGGTGTGTCACCCAAGAACCGCAGCTGCCAAGTCACCGCAGCTTGGGAGCTCCTGTGTTGAACGTCTGCCCCCTGGTGGTCAGTGTGCATCATAGTTACTGGTTGAAGCATCTTCCCCCTGGTGGTTATTGTGCATTATAGCTACCCTGCTGGTCAGCTGGTCGCTTAGGCTTTTATATATATAGATTTATCATTTATGCTATCATCATTATAATCTTTTCACTGGAATTCATATTTCAAACAAATGTATCAGTATTATTTTCAATTAGGAAGAAAGATATACATAAATATATTTATAATTTTCCTAGAAAAACAACTAACGAGTATTTAATTTATTGTTCCTCCAGCTCATATTTGGTTTTGTCTGAATCTTTTGTGTTAGAGCTCATTTCTTGAGGAAAAAAAGAACTATTTGTTCAGATGCTGAAAGACTCAGAAGCAGGATGTTCACAACTCTACTTTATGTAAATAAAAACTCAAAGGTAGTTGTTCAAAATGATACATATCAGAGCTTAATACATTAAAACAATTTAATGGATATTTTCAGGCTTAAATGACTAATAAATTAAAGCTTTTTTTGGTGTGTGTGTTTTTTTAAATTTAAATTTTGTTTTTTAAGTAGTAATGTAATGTTGATAGTTTCCAAATTCATAATGAAGTTTATCATACTTCATTTTTTTAAAGAAATATTCTTGCTTTATTAAACTTGGATGGTCCAATAAACATTTTACTTCATTTTTGAGATCTGATAGAGAAATAAATGCATTTAAAATTAAGTGATTGCAAATAAAGGTTTGAACACTATACAAAAATTTAAAACTATTAGATTCCCTGCCTGATATCCTGTTACATATTTAGATTCATGACCTTATAAAACACCATCAGCTGCTCTAAAATTATGATGAAGGTTACTGTTAGAGAAAAATCAAGACTTGATTTTTGGGGAACTTTAATAGGAAGTAGATAGAATTGGGGAACAAACTAAATACATTTTCTGTTTTGTACAGGTGATTTTATTATAACAATATTTATAGAAAAATGTTCACCACTGATATTAGGAGACTCTAAGTCAATATATTCTAGTTAGTGTTTGATGAAAAGCACCTCTATCTAAATGGCTTCTGTTTAGGTTTGATCTTGTAATTTATTTTGATCCTCCTTAATTTGAAAGCAAAATGCAAATATTGGATGACCCCTTTATTATATTTTTACCATCTCTCTACATGTGCAGTTTAGCATGTGTATAGAAAATTATAAGACCTAGAAGATTGACTTAATTATATTGTAATGTCACCAACATTACATTCTGGGGAATATTACTGACAACTGTAGAACGGTAATGATGGCCCATCTATTTTATTGTTTTTATCTATTAAATTTCACAACTTCTCAAAATCGTCACACGCAGTCCTACTTCATACATCACTGAGAAAATAGAAGCCATAAGATTAGGATTTTAGCATCTTTCTATTGTTAAATTTATACACCTACATTTTTCTAGATTAATTCATTTATCTTATCGAAACATGATTTTCCAAATTTGCTGACAAATAAACTAATACCTGGAGAAGTTGGTGCCCATAACATAACTACTTTAAGAGAAATAAGAATTGAACTCACATCTCTTGGAACCTGGAAACCTTGGAATCTCATAATCAAACCACATCATTTTACTGACCTTTGAAACTTCATGTCAAACCTAATATTACGTATATGAGAGGCCTGTTGCTCGAAATTCGTGCAAGGGGCTTGGTCCTCACAGCCCTGGTGGCTTGCCTCAGCTTTTGGCAACCGCGGTGGCTGCCTAGGCCCTCGCAGCCCTGGCTTTGTCCGGAAGGTATTTCAGAAGGATGTCTGGTCTAATTAGCATATTGTGCTTTTATTATTATAGATTTTAAAGTTGTTAGGTAGAGCATTAGGCCTGAAAATGATTGACGTGTGTACTTTTACTTCCTAATATTTTCAAAGGGATTATTGATTTCTTTAGCTTATTATACATAAGGCCAGGCAAAATTAAGAACTTCTCTTTTTCTGACAAATGACATGTGTTAGCCTTTTTAATTGCATTAAAATAGAATTTGTAGATAAAAATAGCAGGGAGGAATCTGACAAATGATTTTATTATACCGTTACTCCTTCTCACATACAGTGACAAAAAATACCTTGATGACTCCAGGATGACTCCTGGTCCCTCCTCCTCCCTGAAGGTGGGGTCCCTTCATTGCCTGAAGGGCCCAGGGGCACAGAGCAGGCTCAGCTGGGTCAGAATTTGAGGGTGCATACCTGGGAGGTCACCTGCACCCTTCATCTGGACATCAGTGAGCATGATCAGATGTCTATGTCAAAGGTACCTAGTTTACCTCGCTTGACGTAGAAAGGCAATACTTACAGCTTTTTAATTCTGTAGGTCTACCATGATAAATCAGAATTCTGAAATGTGGTGTAAATGAGTCATATTCTTTCATCACACGCAAACACACAGATATTGTAGCCTCTTCCTACAAGTCAGTGCACCAGGTATGTAATAGTGTGCTAGTCTAGTTTTGTCATTCATATTTTGTACAATAAACATATTTGTTTGGTTGTTCAGAAAATTTTACTGACTATTGCTTTAAATACTATATGGTACGTCATCAAAAATAGAGACTCCACTAATGAAATAGTATTTTAGATTAATATTGAAGAGTAAGGTTTGGATATGAAAGTAGAAAGAAGGGCATTGTACTAGTATATAGACAGGAAAGCTAGAGAAAATATATACCAGTAATAGAGCACACAGAGATAACTATAAATACACCTCTTGGATCAGTAATTACAATTCATCTAAGGAACAAAAAGAACAAGTCACAGCTGTGATGTCATGTGGTTCACTAAAATTTTATCTATTTGAAAGTAATTGCTTTAGCTCTTATGATGAACTGTAGTAACTATTTATAAATTAGACTAGAAGCCCAAAGCACAAAGTTCATGCAAGGGGCCTAGCCCTTGCAGCAGCCCCAGCTACCTCGTGCCCCCCCCCCACTAGCCATTCTGGAAGGTCGTTCTGCCATCTGGTCTAGTTAGCATATTAGCTCTTTATTATTTAGGATACCTAGAAAACTGCCTGAAGTAAAAAGCATCGGTTTGCATTCCTAAATTTACCACAAAATAACAAAACAATAACCAAGCGTTGATAGGTTCCTGCTGTTTGTTCTATTATTAGCTTAGATAAGAATTGTTCAGGACCCAATGTAATATAACCTTACTATATTCTGCTCTTTATCTTCATGTCACTTATAACAAAGATAGATAATATTTATATAGTTCTTTAATACTTTTTCTTTTACTCAAGTTTCCTGTAGATAGGGGCCTCATCCATCTTTTTATTGCCATGCCATCTGAGGCTTGTATGGTGCCTAGCATATCATGAATGTGCAATCATTATTTACTTAATAAAGGAATTTAAATCCTGATCTCTATGTCTGTCTAGACCAGCCGTGGGCAAACTACAGCCCGCAGGCTGGATCCGGCCCATTTGAAATGAATAAAACTAAAAAAAAAAAAAAAAGACCGTACTCTTTTATGTAATGATGTTTACTTTGAATTTATATTAGTTCACACAAACACTCCATCCATGCTTTTGTTCCCGCCCTCCGGTCCAGTTTAAGAACCCATTGTGGCCCTCGAGTCAAAAGGTTTGCCCACCCCTGGTCTAGGCTCTAGAGAAATGTAGTACTATGTGACTTGGTTATATCCTGTTACATCTCCACTCTTGGCACCTTGGTGAGCCTGAGCTGTTTTTTGGTATTCTGTCGCCTGCTTGACTTGATTATGAGAGGGTTTTTTGGCAACTTCACTCACTGAGACAATGGTACTCCATTGCTGTGAAACAATTTATTCCATAATCTGGCTTTTATTTTTAAAACATCAAGCATTCCTTAATTTTTAATATTTGGACATCATCTTAGAAACAGTGACTAAAGATTTCTTTTTTTTCCCACCACTGTGTTGTGTTTAAACTATTTAACCTCCCTTAGATAGAGGTCTCTCAGAACAATGGAACCAAATGTTTTATAAAAATCCACTGACAATGGATAGAATTATAATGAATCCACTATTGGTGAAAGTTTACAAATTAATTGACTAACTAATCTAAGTAAAATAAGGCAATCATGGAAAATAGAATAAGCTAAAAAATAAACCATACTACCATTTTTGTCCTTTCTCATTATACTTATCCAGTTTCTTATAAAGATGCCTTTTTCAGTTGGTTGCTATGGAAATACACACTTTATAAATCATGTACAAAGGCTGTCTTCAGTTCCAGTGTGTCCCGCAATAATAAAGAAGATTATTAAAGTGGAATCACAAGTGTCTGTAAAAGAGTCTGGTGAGAGTGAAACAAGGAAAAGCGTTAAACGTTAAAAGCAACATTTCAAAAGATTCTATGAAGATCTCATTAAGTATCTGTGGTAGCTGGGGGTCATTGCATCATATTTTGGACAGCTTTCCGAATCTCCCTAAGAGATAAAATGTTGATGATTGATGGCGGAGTGTTCATTGATATCTGACAGCACTGACAGTTTACCTGCGTGACTTGGGATTATTTTCTTTCACAAGAGATGAGTGAGAGATTCTCTGTGTTAGAATTTCAAACACGGTGTATCCCTTAAGGGATTGAGCACTTCTCACATTTTCTCTCAGTCTTTACCACTTTAGAGCCTTGCATAGTCCATGTCTATTTCTTTAAACATAAAAGGAAATGATTTCTACTCTGTTTTACAGTCAAAATTATTCTGACTGACCCCAGTTGGGAAGTAGCCACTCAGAGGTGTTATAAAACATGTCATCACTTCAAAAGTCATTATCCCTTGAATGCCCATTTGCCTCAAGATCATGTTTTGGTTTTTCACTGTGATCATTGGGAGAACGAGGTTTCAGACTGCAGCGGTTAGATACATTCAGCTAGGAGCAGCAGGAGAGCCTTTCAAAGGAGATGCAAGAAAATGAATAGCAGGGTTGTCCTCTATCCAAGAGTTTTCATCAGAGAGAGCCCCACTGCAATTAAAATTGCTTCAACTAGGACAGGCACTCTCTCTGGATAGGCATTTTAATTGGGCGGTCCTACTATGGCTCTAAGATCTATTACTTATCTGTCTACACTATGGAATAAGGGCTAACCAATACATTTGCAGAAACCAGGAGTGTTCACTAAAACATAAGTTAGGATCTCACAGGCAGTTCAGGGACAAGGGATTTTAGAAATCCTAGAACTGACCATTTAAATTGTGGGCCTTTGCATCTCTATTTCAGTGCTGATAAAGTCTGTACTTCAAAAATCTTATTGGGGGAAAATGGTAGGTACTCAGTTTCCTAATTTTAATACATATATTCAAAAATTCATATTCTCTAGCATATTTTAATTTTATTCTTCCACAGATTATATTAGGCAAATTGTTTTTATATTCACATATATGTATTATATAGATAAGTAAATTAGTATGGTTATTTAATTCTTCCCTATCATTTGAGAAAAAGTGAGCTATAGTTAAAGAACTAATTGTATCTGAGAGAGTTTAGCTTTTTATGAATTGTGTGATTTTATATTAGTGAGTTTAGTTTTAAGGGTTGTATAAATGTCAAATACGATTATCTATTTGTTGAGATTAAAATATGTGGCAACATATGAAATTCCTTTCTGTACATGTCTTCTCGTATATATAAAACAGGGATATGCATCTGAGGCTCTTTTTTAATGGGTTAAAATTCACTCAAAACTTTTCTGGAGAAGTTCTCAAATAAGTGATAGTAAGGACAACCATAAGAGATGGCCCATTTATAGACTACTAGAGGCCTGGTGCACAAAATTTGGGCATGGCTAGACCTGGCCAGTGATCAGGGCTGATCGGGGCCTTCCTTCCCTGGCTGCCAGCCAGGGCCTTCCTTCATTCCATGCTGCCCCCTGGTAGTCAGCACATGTCATAGCGAGCAATTGAACTCCTGGTCTTCTGGTCAAACTGAGGGGATACTTTGCATATTAAGCTTATATATTAGAGGCCCAATGCATGAATTCATGCATGGGTGGGGTCCGGCCGGCCCACATCAGGTGGAACTCCTGCTTGAACTCCCTGTGGAACTCCTGGTTGAGGGGACAATTTGCATATTAGCCTTTTATTATATAGGATAGATGATACCACTACTTTGTACTGCCCAGTGCATCTCTAAGTCCATTTGTTCCCTCCTTCTCTTCATTATATTCAATAAAAAGGTTTTTTAATGAACTGTAAACAATCCATTACATCAGTAGATTAAATTGCTTGTACTGAGTACAGCATTCAGGAAAATTGTTTTATTTCTTTAGAAGAACTGTTTTCTGGAGATCAAATCTGATCTCTTTTGTTCATCAGAATTATAGAGTCCTACCTTCCCTTCTGAGTTCATTAAATAAAACATTTAAACAAGTTTTTTAGATTGTAAAAATGTTTTACATATAGAAGGTAATCATGTGTTCCATAATTGAGGAGGACTGAATTCTTTAGGTTGACAATTCTCTGGTAAGTAATTGCCCTGTTGCTGTTTATATTATCTTAAATGATTATTTGGTTATCAGATGAAGTTTGATATATATAAATTCAGTCTTTTTTCTTTTCAGTATTGTTTACCAATAGGATAATTTGCAGATCATCAGAAATTATTCTTATGCTAGCCTGTATGTTTCTGACAACATTTAGGTCTATTATCTTACCATTGTTCTACTCTGGTGACTGCTCAGAAATAAATATCACACAAAAGTTTTAGGGGCTTGTAGGGTCTGGGTTATTCTCTCATGGATAGGGAACACTTTGGTAGCTGCCAGAGAAAATGTTTGCTAGTGTTCCAACCATTTCTCACTTGATAACCATTTCCTACACTCCTCCAATACGATGTTGTCAGGATTATCTGCACTTCATAATGAAATACGAATTCATGTTGAGCCAAATGACTGATAACACTGCTCTAAACTTTGTAATAAGCAGAACTAACTTTTTTTTATGCTATCTATTTTTCTCTTTTGGTTTAGCTTAATGGTTTCCCTTGAACTTAATTAATTCCCTTGCAATATGATCCTTATATGAATTTGCATTTTATTATTAAGAAAAAAATAGCTCTCTTTTATGTTCTGTATGGAGAGATGTGAGTCTTGGGTCCTATCTTCAACCTTCACTCTCACTCGATGAATGTTTTCAGAGGCTTATGTTACCTCTGTGAACTTTCCTTTTTCTTTCATTAAAACCATACTGACAGCATATTTTCATCTCAGAGCTCTTAACAATTCATTATTTATGAATTGCTTTGAGGTATCCGGGAGAAAGGTTTATTATTTGTAGTGCTTTTCAAAATAATATAGACTGTACTATTTAGTACATTTTGAGCTGTCTGCTTTTTATGTATTATATAAAACATATCAAAGTACACATTACCTTGGGCAGATTGGCATGGATTTAGGAAGTGCTAGATTAGCAGGCAAGGGAATAGTGATGCAGGAAAGTTTATTGCACTTTAGAAATGTCTGACCATTTCTTTTTCCCTTCTGGAGTTTATATATCAAGACGACACAATTAGAGGATAACTTATAGTACCCAACTGAAATTTTGTATGCATTAGAAATACGATAAAATAGAAAGAACTAAATTGCTTTCTTACTCTATCAACTAAAGCTTATATACAAACTCTTCTGATAGATTAATCAAATTTGCATAATATCTTGGCACGCAAATAATCAGCTACATGTTCCATTTGATTTGTGGTTAGTATATATCCCATTGACATGTGTAATAAGCTTCAGTGTTGCTGTAATAAAGTACGTTGATAACATATTTTTCCCCTTGTAAGGCATGTGCCCTTTTTTCCTAGGTGCTCCCAAAACATATATGTGGTTTAAAAACATTTTTTACTTGTTTTATAGTCAGGATTTTATAAAAATTACAGATTTTTGTATGTACTCTATTTCCTTGCTTTGGTTTTCTTCTTCTGTGATTCTGATTAACTGCATGTTAATTTATCTTGTCTATTTTCAGTATCTTTCCAATTTTCCTCTTAAATGTTTTTATCGCTTCAATTTTAATAGTTATTTGAAATGTTTCTATTATTTTACTTACTATCTGACCTAAGACATTATTTTCTTGTTGCTGCTGTCTTTGTGTTCTTTTAACTTTAGTATTCCTTTCTGATAGAGTTTTTTCCATTTTCTAATTCTTGAGTTCTGTGACCTCAGCTGTCAGTCTAGCTCTGGTTTATGTGGCTCTTTCATGCTTTGTATTATTTTATTCACGCTTTATAGTTCATTTTCAGAAAGTAGGCTAGCGTTTGGATTTGTGTGTGGGCATCTCTTCCCGGCTTGCTCTCCTTGTCTGCAGGGATATTATTCTGTTCTTTATTCTCTTTATTCTCCTAACAACCTTGCATGGGATTTGACATCCAGACTTTTCTTCCTGTCACAGTTACATGAAATTAGTCGTCCTGGACTTGATAATGAAGCAGAGTTCAGGAAAGCTTTTCTATCTTCCCCGAGGTTCTGCTTCCAAAGTTTTGTTTTTGGTACAGTGTTCAGCCAAATGGCGACTTGTTTTCTTGTTTCCCTTCCTGACTTTGGTCTGGGACTTCTTTATTCATCTCTGTTCTCCCATCTCTGGTGCAATTTTGACTTCACTGACTTTGAGAGCTGACCAGCACTCGTGTGCTGCATCTGCTTCAGCCATCTTGCTTTAAGTCCTTCACTGACTTCCTACTGGAGAGGGCAAAAGTCCATGGTTACTTTTATTTTTATACCTTTGGTCTTTTTTCTTGGTTAGTATTTTCCTTAAATTATTTCCATAGAGATGGTTCATTGATGTCGTGGTTTCTAATTTTGTACATCTTCCACTATGTCTTTCTATTGTTTCCTAATAGGAATATGAATTTTGCTCATGTTTGGTTACTGGGTCATAACCCTTTGTCCAAAGCCTACCTATTTTGTTCCCTTATCAAACATGATCCTGCCATCAGATTGAAAAAAAGATACTTGTCTAATTATCCTTCCTTCTGAAATAACTGATTTTCCCACCATAAAACCTGTGTCACCTTTTTATGAAAACAGCTCAAAAACTTTGCAAAGCTAGTCTAGCTCTATTTTTTTTCAGTAATTCTGCCTAATCTCTATTTCCCTTTAATCTTTGTCTAATTTTCAATGTCCCTGAAAATAAAATCTTAATCTAACACATTTTAAAAATTGTACTTTATTATTTATTTTTGCTCTCTTCTTGCACATTTATTATTCAAATAAATCATCTGGACTAGCATTCATGTATTTTATATTTTCAGCTGTAACAGGTTTCTTCACATATATGTTTTACGTTTTCATGAAGTGATGCGAACGGATAATCAATCAGTGGTATCCAAAGTGCAGGATATACACTCCAGAAGTTGTGCAGGACAGTCCTTGAGATGAGGAGAGAAATCAGTCTGAATTTCAGACAGTTACAGACCACACATTAGATGCTTAGTGGAGTTCTGCAGTGTGGAGGGCTGAACAGCAGCACCCTCGATGTCCTGCTCACTTCCATGTATTGCGCCCTATTTTAGGTTATATTTGCACAATTTCAGTTCCTCTATTTCCTTTCATTTCTGATCTGACTGATGACATTCTTCTCCAGAGAGCTCTAACCATCGTAAACATTGTCATTGCCATTTTAGCTCTCGGTGGCTGAATTCTGCTGCAGAATGAATGAATAGTGGATGGTAAAACTGTCCCTGGAAGGTGAGGAGAACATGGCAGCACATCTCTGTGAACCTAGAAATGATCAAAGCAGGATTTCTGACACCTGCTCGAAAATAATGCCAGGGCGATTCATCATTAAGCTGGACCTATATTTGCCCAAAAATTATAGATCGAATTTGTCAAAATCACAAGCAGAAAATATAAAATAAACGTATAACTGTTTGAAAGGCAAATCAATTCTAATCTATACCTAATTAGATTTGGTCATTATGTTAACTAAGCTTTTGTCGTTAGAGTAAAACAAGAACACAATTTTAAAAGGGAAGAACTTAATAAAATATAGTTTGAAGTAAAAGCATCAATATACATCATTATCTGTGAAGGGTTTCCTAAAATATAATCAAACAAATCATCTTCTAAGCCATCACTGGTAGCACAGTGCCTACTGCTGGCAATCAAGTAACATGAAAATGTTCACACTGTGGTGCCTTGCATTAATCCGCTTTAAATAGAAACAAGCCTCCTTGAGAAAGAGGCTGTTTCCCATAGGGAGGAAATAAATGCACATTGGGTTTGGAACATTAAATTTTTGCTAAGATTCACTTAGTTTTAGGGACTTCTATGGTTGAGACGTAATTCTTATTTTAAGGCAGTGCATCCAAACCTAAAACTTAAAAACACACACACAAAAAAACATCACTGCAAATTAGCTTTGCCACGAAAGCCACATGATGAGAGTCAACAGAACAGAGCATCAGGGTTTCAAGGTAAATGCTTTCAAAAAAGGCTGAATGAGGGAGAACAGCACAGAAGGTGGGCTAAGGAGATGTTTCAAGAACTTAAAGTCCCCTTTGAGAGCAATGAGATGTAGTCATAGCCAAACAATTAGACACGGATTCTATTCAAAGAAAAGCAAGGTGTTATCCATAAGGTCACGGAGCTTCAGATAATGGGACCCCTCCAGGAATGGCTGAGACAAAACACCACAGTCCTGTAATGCACTTCCAGATACACACATCTTTTCAGAAAATATCACCATTATCCTCAGCATCTTTAGCTAACAGGCTCAAAATCGCATAAAAATTTAATTTTTTGAAGCAAAGACTAAATCATATCTACTATGTAATGATTTATATCTAGTCATTGAGGAATCCTATTTACCAATTATCCTTATTATTGCCTACATTTCTTAGATAATGTTTGTAATGCATTAAAAATAATTAATACTTTTAGACTTTAAAATGTCTGTAAACAGTCCTTTAAAATGTCTATTTTTGAGGCTATACTTTTACTCTAAAAACTGTACATTCTCTGGCTATATTTACTGTTTTGTAATGCAAATAAAGGCAAAAGGGTTACCTTTAATAAATGAATTGACCAACATCATATCATAACATTAACAGAACACAATGCTAATCCTGGATTAATATGACCCGATTAAAGGAAGAAAGAAACAGATTCTAGAGAAGGAGCTTATCACATGGGATCTAAAATTCCATCAGCTCCTCTGGGACAGCACATATAAACTCCTAATTAAGTAGGCTTCTCCTTATCATCCACACTAATCTCAATAACCTTTTATTTAGCTTGCTCTCTTATATAACAACTGTTTGGGTTTTTTTCATATAGTGATGGTTATTAAAAATTCAGTTCTCGGCATTTATTTTTTCTTATTAGTGCTAAAAGTTGAATTTTATTATCTGATTCCATGTATTTATTTATTATCCTCACTCAATGATATGCTTTATTGATTTTAGGCGGAGAGAGAGAGAGAGAGAGAGAATCTCACTCAATGATGCGCTTTATTGATTTTAGACACAGAGAGAGAGAATGAGAGAGAAACATCAATGGGAGAAACATCAATATGTTGTCTCCTATGTGTGACCAGTGTGCCCAATCTGGGGATGGAACCCGCCTGCAACCTAGGTATGTGGCCTGACCTTTTGGTGTACGGGAGGATGCACCAACCAACTGAGCCACTGACCAGGGCTGAATCAATGAGTTGTGGGACAACTTCAAACACACTAATTTAGGGGTAGCCTGGTCCCTAAAAGAAAGGAGAGAGGAGGAACAGAAAAATTACTAGAAGAAATAAAAGCTAAAATTTTAAAACTTAATGAAAACCATAAACCCATAGATGCAAGACACTCATTGAAATCCAAGCAGAGGAAGCATGAGGAAAATGATACCAAAGTACAATGCAATTGATAAAAATAAATTATTAAAAGTGGACCTAGAAAAATAGATTTGTTACATGCAAAGGAATAAATGAAGGTAATACTAGATAATACTTGCTATAAACAGTGTAAGCAAGAAGATGGACGAGTTACAGCTTTAAAACAAACAAAAAAAGATTAACTTAGAATATTACACATGCTAGAAATATCTTTCAAAATGATAAAGACATTTTTCAGGTGTAAAAATGTTGAAAGACTATCACCATCATCCCTACACTACAAGAAATGTTAATGGAAATCTTTCATACAGAAGGAAAATGATAAGAGACAAATATCTGATTTACTTAAAGAAATGAGCACTAGATAGTTATGAGTAAATATAAAAGTACGTTTTTCTTATTATGTAAATCTCTTTGAATGATAGTGGCTGTTTTCTTAAAATACTAACAATAACAATACATTGTGAAGTTTATAACATATAAATGTATAATTCATGTGTTCACTATAGTAATTACAGCAGCATGTCATTGACATGAAATAGACACATAGGAAAAACAGAAAAGAAAGTCTAGAAATAACTCACACTTAATATGAACTGATTCTTTACAAAGACACAAACGCAATACAACAGAGAATTTAATTGCCTTTTCAACAAATCTCCTGGGACAACTGGACATTTGTATGCAAAAGGGGGGTGTGTTTTTATACTTTTTACTATGCAACAACATTAATTCAAAGTAGATAATAGACATAAAGGTAAAACTTAAAGCTACAAAGCTTCTAGAAGAAAACTTAAAAGAAAAATCCATATGAAATTGGCTTAGGCAAAGCTATCTTAGATATAACACCAAAAGCATAGTAATGAAAAAGTAATTGTTTTCTAAGCTTTAAGACATTTTAAAACAATAAATAATATTAGAGGCCCGATGCACAAAAATTATACAAGAGTAAGCCCTCACAGCCCCAGCTGCCTCCCTGCCCCGTGGCCCCACCCTCCACCCACAGGTAATTCTGCACGGTTGTTCCACTGTCCAGTCTAATTAGCATATTAGCTCTTTATATAGGATGATGAAACAGACCATTATCTTGGCAAAATACTTTCACAGAAACTTCCATGGCTAACAACTTCATTTCTAAAATTTCACTCAATCACATGCATTTCAGTGAGACTCACCCTGAATATCTTATTTTATATTGCACACAATATTTTATTCACTGGAACCTGAAAATAAATAATATTAGAGGCCCGATGCACAAAAATTATACAAGAGTAGGCTCTCGCAGCCCCAGCTGCCTCACTGCCCCATGGCCACACCCTCCACCCACAGATAATTCTGGAAGGTTGTTCCACTGTCCAGTCTAATTAGCATATTAGCTCTTTATTATAGAAGATGATGAAACAGACCATTATCTTGGCGAAATACTTTCACAGAAACTTCCATGCTAACTACTTCATTTCTAAAATTTCACTCAATCACATGCATTTCAGTGAGACTCACCCTGAATATCTTATTTTATATTGCACACAATATTTTATTCCCTGGAACCTGTAATAACTGTACCTGCCATGTTTTTCCATAGTCCCTTTATCCTGTAGTGTATTATTTAAATTTCATATTAACTATTCATACCACTTATTATCTACTAGTAGCCCGGTGCACAAAAATTTGTGTACTCAAGGGGAGGGGGGTTTGTCAGTTATTAAACATTTATCAGCACAACACTGACCACATTAGTGGTGGTGGTGGTCTTGTCAGAATGTGTTACATTATGCAGATGAAAATATATTTAAACAGATTTGATGTAGATATTTTCAAAGATGGAAGAATTGTCCCTGTCAACTATTTTAGTTGATTCATATCTTCACTAATTGTCATCATTGCAAAGTTTTCAGTCCCCATATGGATTGCTGGATATAATAGGTCATACGCTGTCCCTGTCCTTAGTAGCCTTTGTTACCTTAAGGACTCTAGTTTTCCATTATATGTTTAAGTACCAATCTTACCAGCTTAAAAATTTAAGTTTTTAACACTCCTCTCTCTGTTCCATATCCTTCTGATGAAAAGTGGAGTTGGGTTGCAGCATAAAAGAGAAATTCAGAAGGGGAATATTGAAGTAATGACTGCAGTAGGAGAAGAGGGAACCTATTTCCCTGGCCACAGCGCTGGCACCCTGGACCACAGGGCTGGCAGCTTCTCCGGGTGGCTGCAGCCTGGGACCTCGGGCGGGTGGCTTGTCTGTCTCCTGGGCTGCAGCCAGCTGCAGGCACTGGCACCAGGACCAAAGGTGGGTGGCTTCTTCTTCTATGCTTCCAGGGAGGGCGGTCAGTTATGTGTATATGTGTGTGCATGCAAAAGTATTCGCAGCCAGCCAGCCAGTAACTCTCTCAGTGTCTATTTCTGATTTCTTCTTTCCGTTTTCCAACCCCTAATCATATTTCCACCTGGATGCATCATTTTTACTCCCAATATGCTGTATAGAGAAGGAGTCAGGATGCTGTCTTCCCATGAATAGTACTCAGTAACAGACCAATTGCATTTTAGTTGGGCAATGCCCCTACCCACCCTTCAAATCCCTTCCACCATGCATTTCTGTTTCCCTTTTTGTTTGTTGGATTTTTCTTCTGCTCCTTCTCCTCACCCCACCACCCTTGGATTATAATGTAAAATTCCTTTACATTGTCAAGAAATTACTAAAAATACAGGTACTTTGAAAAAACACACAAAAAAACAGGTACTCCTCCGATCACCAGCAGGGGACGGGAGGGGGGAGGAAAGGAAGAGGCGGCTGTTGGCAGCCTGTGATCTACGTGGCAGCACGTAGCGGCCAGGACCTGGTCTTACTGGTTTTACCCGCACAGTTTATTTATTTATTTATTTATTTATTTATTTTTAAACATATCCATATCTAAATTTATTAGCTTAGTACTGATTTGGCATGATGCTTTATTTTTTTTATTGCTTAAAGTATTACAAAGAGTATCACATATGTCTCCTTTTTTTCCCCGCCCTTGACAATCCCCTGGCCTCCCCTACCTGCACAGTTTAAAAGGTGCTCGCGATCTACATGGCACCAGGACCTGGTCTCATGGGTTTTACCCACGCAGTTTGAAAGGTGCTCGCGATCTACATGGTGGCCAGGACCCAGTCTCATGGGGTTTTACCTGCGCAGTTTGAAAGGTACTCGTGATCTATGTGGCAGCACGTAGTGGCCAGTACCCGGTCTCACCGGTTTTACCCACGCAGTTTGAAAGGTGCTTGTGATCTACATGGCGGCGATCTATGTGGCAGCACGTAGTGGCCAGGACCCGGTCTCACCGGTTTTACCCGCGCAGTTTGAAAGGTGCTTGTGATCTATGTAGCGGTCAGGGCCGCCCCTTCCCTGCCCCTCCCTGCTTCTCCGATCACCAAACACCAGCAGAGGGGCGGGGCAGGGAAGAGGTGGCTGCCAGCGGCTGCCTCTTCCCTGCCCCTCCCAGCTTCTCCAATCACTGGTGGGGGGCGAGCAAAGGCGGCCCGGTTCTCCAATCATGGGCTGGGGGCAGGGCAAAGGTGGCCCTTGGGGCTGCCTTTGTCCTGCCACCCGGCTCTTGCCTGCCGCCTGGGTTTCTGAACACTGTCAGCAGCAGGTGGCTTCTTCCGTCCTTCCCCTTTCACCTCCCAGCATTGCGCCTATGTATGCAAATTAACTGCCATCTTTGTTGGCAGTTAATTTGCATATCACCCTGATCAGCCATGGGAAGTGTAGTG
>NW_006295824.1:2715234-2717984 GCF_000327345.1 Myotis davidii
ACCTTCAAAGGCATTCTTCTTTTCACTTACTGTGAATATTCATACATTTTGCTGTAAAACTATTAATGTACGGGCAAGATGTCATGCAATAAATGTTATAAGTAATGAGTTATCCTGATAAAATTTGAAAAATTCAGAATTCTGAGATCTTACCCCACATGTCTGTTAAGGAATTTAGAACCTATATATCTTTTTCTTAAGTATCCTTTTTTATTTTGTCATTTATTTTCTAATTAGTATTGGCTTGAAAATATGGCAAAACATTTAAAAAGTAATAGTAGCATTTAGTGAAAATAAGCCTTTCATTGGTTAGGACATGGAGGGAAGAGAGGTTATTATTTAGCATTTGATCGTCCGTAAGCAAGTGGAGGCCACCAGTTCCCCAATGCAAGGGAGACTGTGGCAGTACTTCATCTTCACAACTAAAAGCAGAATTTCTCCAGGAATTTATATTTACAAACGTTTATTTTTAACAACAGGACACTTTTTTCTAATATAGAAATTTAAAAATAATTCCTATAGCATCAAGCTGTGAAATATGTACAATGTGATAAACAACATCTGGTTCTCAGAAAAATTGGGTAACTTACTCCTGTGTAGAAATAAAAATGTCTTTGTAAACTAGGCAGGGTGATTCAGTGAGTATTAAGTTTATTTTTTTATGTTGGTATTCTCTGAATTTCTAATATTTTCACATTGTTTCACTTCTCTCTGGGGCCCGTTACTGTCAGGTTTTGGCAGTAGACCCTGTGATTTTCACAACCACAAGCGTTCCATGAGTTTTAACACCCAAGGCCACCTCATTATATTGATCAAGCTGTCAGGTGGTTGCCACATGAAGGTGCAGAGCCTGTTAGTAAGCCAGTTCAGCTCTACAAGCAAGAGCATGTTTCCAAATATGTACTCTTCGAGTTTCCAAGACTGGATTTGAGAGATAGAAATAAAACTAAAATTCTTGCAGAACTTAGCTTTGTGGTTATCATGCATTTTTCTATTAAGTATTTTGCTTTGGAATTGTTTTTTTCATGTTTACAGATATGTTGCAAAGATAGTGCAGAGTGTTACCCTGCACCCTCAAGTTCCTTTACCTCCTGTGGTATTATCTTACCACAGTACATGTGTCAAGACTAAGAAACCAACTGTAATCCATCACTATTAAATAGACTCCATACTTTATTTGAATTTCACCAGTTTTTCCATTCATGCTCCCATTTTGTTGTTGTTGTTCTGGGATTTAATCTGGATACCATATTGCATTGAATTGCCATGTCTCTTTAATCTCTGCTGGTCTGTGAGAGTTTCTGTTTGCCCTTGTTTCTCATGATCTGGACAGTTTTGAGGGGTACTGGTCAGGTATCTGGAGAATGCCCTTCAAATCGGGATGTCTGATGTTTTTCTTAAGAACAGACGTGGCTTATGGGATTTTGGAAGGAGTTATCACTGAGATGAGGTGCCCTTTACATTTGTCATCAGAAGGGCATATATCTACTTGTGGCGTTAACCTTGATCTTTGATTAAGGTAGTGTACAGCAGGTTTCCCCACTGTGAATTTTCTATTGCCATACTCTGTTCTTTGGAAATGAGTCACTAAATACAGCCCAGCCTCAAAAGGAGGTGGGAGCTAAGCTCCTCCTGCTGGTGGGGAGTGGGTGCAGGTACTAATTGGAAGGAAAGGAATTGTCTATTGTCCCCCATTTACATTTATTTATTTTATATCAATTTGGATATGTATTTCATACTTTGGATTATAATTCAATATTATGTTCATGTTTTGCTGCTCATTTTTTCCCAGCGTTGGCTATTAGGAATTCCTTTTGTTTGGCTCCTATGTATCTTTTATTTTAAAAACATGTCCTTACGTTCTGATGCTGAAAGATGCTCCTGGATCTTCTTATATTAGCCTTATGATATGTCATTTCTCAAAGGGGTCCTGGTTCTTTTACTTGGATTTGTATGGTGTTTAGAAATTAAAATCTGGGCACTGGGAGTACCTGCTGTTACTGGGTGTCACTACTTCTTGGCCTGCTCAGCAGATAGAGTAGAGAAAGAATGTGCTGATCCATAGATATTCACATATCCATAATTTTCCTTAACTACCTTAAATCTATTGTGTAGTACATCATATTGTATAAATACTAGACGTCCAGTGCATGAAATTCGTGCACTGAGGGGGGGGTACATGGTCCTCAGCCCAGCCTGCAGCCTCTCACAGTCCAGGACCCCTTGGTCCTTACTGCTTGCCTGCTCAATGCTCCTTACTGCTTGGCTCGCTGCTCCTAGCACTGCCGTGGAGGCGGCAGAGGCTCCTGCCACCGCCGCTGCACTCTCTGTGCTGGGCTGCATATCTGGCGCTTTGGCCAGATGAGTCATGCTGTGCTGACTGTTCCTAAAACACATAGATAGGAAGGTACTGACATCAGGCCAGGCCTTGAGATATGGTCTCATGGCCCCTTCCCAGCACTCAGGCCTTCTTTCTTAGAAGGCCCGGAAGTCTCATTCCAAATTTGGGAGACAAAGGACTGGAAAAAGTATAAATAAAGAGAGTTTCCTCCATATTCATTCAACCAGAATTTGAAAGACACATTTTCTCTGGGCCTCCACAAAATTTAATAATAAAATGTAACTCTTGCAGTCGCTGCTGCAGTTCAGCCTCTGCTTTGGCAGGGTGCTGTAACTGTAGTCAGCTGGCCAGCTTAATAAAGGCTCTTAAAATTTAAATTCTGGCTGAAACTGGTTTTGCTCAGTGGATG
>NW_006295824.1:2718238-2754040 GCF_000327345.1 Myotis davidii
AGAGTGAACCCATAACACTCTCCAGCCGTGAGCCTAGCTTCTGGCTGATCGGCACTTCCCCTGTGGGAGCTCACTGACAACTGGGGGCAGCTCCTGCATTGAGCGTCTGCCCCCTAGTGGTTGGTGTGCATCATAGTGACCAGTCGTTCTGTAGTTCAGTAGATTTGCATATTCGGCTTTTATTATATAGGATGAGTTCATACTGATGTATCTGACTCTACTCTAGTACCTCAAGATTCCATTTTGCTTACGTATAACTTTGTATTCCTACAGAGAGAAACCTGACTACCACTCATCACTGTCCACCTACTTTTCAATGCCAGTACATGTAAAGCAGATTCAAAATTGTTAACCTGAGCCCAATGGGGAAAAGTTGCCAACTAAAATACAGTGATTATGCACAGTGATTTTTGTATTTACCCTTATAATTGTCAGTCAAAACACCATTTTGCAATGTTGCTTAAAAGCCAGCTCCTTTATTTATTTTTTCAGTGCAGTTATCCCACACATTTGTAACAGTCAGATTTATTTCTCACAGTCTGCATTCCATCCATAGATCCCTGAAATCTTGGTTACTTTTTTGTGTGTCTGTACATTGAAACATTTTGATGTACAGTTGTATTGATGTTAACAAATGCATAGAGTCATGCATTTACTACTCTGTCATTGTTTTTAAAACAGTTCCATCACCCTAAAATGTCCACTGTGTATCCCTTGGACTCAACCATTTCCCCCCTTTTCTAAATCCCTGGGAAACTACCTATATGCTTTCTGTTACTATCGTTTTGCTTTCCATTTCTTCATGTGAATGAAATGATATAAAATGCAGCCTTTGATTCTCCCTTCTTTTACTTAACAAAATGCATTTAAGATTTATCCATTGTGTTGCATGAATCAACAACATACTTTCCACTTATTTCTGAATACTTTTTTGTTGTATATTTGTACTATAATCTGTTTATCCATTCTTCTAATGAAGGATGCCTTGATTGCAATTAATTATTCATCAATATTCAAAAATATTTAAAATATTTTTAAATTTGACAAGGGCATAGATGAAGTAGATAGATATTTTCATTAATTACAAATGAATCAGCATTCCATAAAAGCATTACATTACACCTACTTTTAGTTCTTAAATGCCTTTTCAGTCATTTTCATTATTGAAATTGGCACAAGTGGCAATGGTATTGGCACACTGCCAGGCCACCAGTCTGTCTATTCCTAGACCATTTGACAATTTTATCAAAAAGCATAATAATATAGATATATTCAAGTAACTACTTACATTTCCAGACTGAAAAATAATGAAACATAACTTTAGTTTAAGGGAGCATATTTAATCTCATGACAAACTTTGCTTCAAAAAAATAGGATATAGTGTTAAAGTAAATGGAAATATTAACTTAGCCATTTTTAAAGTTTAATATTTTAATATGTTTTAACCTATAATTCAGAAACACAATAAGATGGTTACGTTTGAGATCTTTTATCTCCTCTCTCACATTGTCTCTCCAAATATGTAATTTCCTATTATCAAAAACACAAAGATGCCTCAGGTATTCATAATTTATTATGCTTACTTGATTACTATTTTTCTAATATCTCTCTATATTTTTATAATAGAAGAGTCTTCAATATTCAAAATCAGTTTTTGTGTAAGTTTTAAAGGTGGTAAGGGCATTTTGTGTTCGTGTGTGTGTGTGTGTGTGTGCCCAATGCTGCCCCTCCACTATAGTTTTTAATCATAACTGAATGCATATTTCCAACAGAAGAAATAAAATGTTTTAAACAATACATATGCATTTTCATCTGCCCTTTTTAAAAATATGATTTTTCAAATAAAACATAAAATATTTCTGAATGTTACCCATTTCACACACAGCAAATCCATATAATGAATTAAGAATAATGCAAAAGCTGAACACCAAGTTTCAGAATGTTGTATTTTCCTTAAAGTGGCAATACGGTAGAGCAGCACTCTGAAGCCCACGGAAATGGCTTGTCCTCTATCAAGTTTGCAATTGTGTGAACTGCATGAACTTGAAAGCTTTCTATCTTCATAAATACACAAGGAATATATACAGAGGTGTGAAAAACTAGGTTTACAGTTGTTATTATGGAAACAATACAATAATTAATAAAAGAATAAACTGTCCCTCATACTGACAACTGTACAGCCCCGTGTATGCTGACCAATACTCGGTTAAATACTAAAGGAGAAATATCTGCAGATCTCTAGGATTCTCCCTCTATACAGTTATCTCTTCTCTGGTATATAGTCTCATCCGGTCAAGCCACCTGGATTGACTCGGACTCTCAGCAACATCTTCTCAATCTGAGAAGACTATTAGTTTCCTCTCAGTTTCCTTTCCCTGCACGGATCCCTGAAAGTTCTCTGAGGGAGCATGCTTGAACAATGTAGGGTTCACGGTGTATTTTCCTTGTCTTTCAGGAATCACTATCATTTGTTCACGGCTAGTGTTGTGAAATACATTGATGCATGTATTTTCTTTGAGGTTGTTTCAAGTTTCACACACAGGATAATTCCATTCTCTGTACTGCATCTTGGCTTTCACTACTGTGTCATCACAAAAGACCACGACTGAGTGTTGGGGGGAAACTCCTCAGCACTGTGCCTGACTAATTCAGCCTGTCCAATCTTTCTGGGTGAGAGAAGGATCCTTGGTTTCCAGTGGGTTCTACAGTCATGAATTACAAAATAACTTATGTTTTTCTCTCTCAGGTTTCAAGGAATTACTTCCAAATGGTAAGAAAAGGGGGCGGGGGACACTATCTCCTTGATGGTCATTATCACAGTAAATCTGGGACTCTGTGCGGTTTTTTTATTTTCAGTGTAGGAAATTAAGGTGCTTATCTGTCTATGTACATGCTATGCCCAAAATCTTATCTGGTATTATTATGTTTCATTATAAGGGAAGCTTTCATATTTATTCTCCCCATACCATCATAAGGGAGTTCACCTACATCACTTTAAAACTCCTTGATGTCATTATCACAGTAAATCTGGGACTCTGTGCGGTTTTTTTTATTTTCAGTGTAGGAAATTAAGGTGCTTATCTGTCTATGTACATGCTATGCCCAAAATCTTATCTGGTATTATTATGTTTCATTATAAGGGAAGCTTTCATATTTATTCTCCCCATACCATCATAAGGGAGTTCACCTACATCACTTTAAAAATTCTCCCTCTATCCTCCATTGTCATACTTTTTATTATTGAAAGCTATTTAATGCAGTTTAAAGATGCCTCCATGAATTTATTTATGTGCCAAGTTGTTTTATGCGACTGCCTTCATAATAGAGGTTGAAGAAGCTGTACCAAACAGTGATCTCTGAAGACCGAAGGCTTATTATTATAGTTTTTCTCTTTTAAACAAACAAAACTGAAAAGCTGAATTCATGGAAAATAAATATTTTTATTATAAATAGCATGTTAAAATAAATCATGTTTTCAAAATGTATAATTGTATATAGTAAGAGGATATCATTAATCTTACAAGGTAACTCAATTCTGTAACTATTTTAACCACCTTTGGGATTAGGAGGCAGGTTATGTAACTTTTCAGTGAAACCAGAAAACATTTACAAAGGTAAGCAATAAAAGATATTATGGTTCACTAGAAATGCCAAAAGAATCACAGGCAAGCCCAACAGAAGGTGTTCCCCGCTCTGCATCACCACAAGTGCACTTATTTACTCTCCCTTTAGCTGACAATTCTACTCAAATGCAGATCCTCAAAAGGAAGAAAAATGAACTGAGTAGAGAAAATTCCTTGATGTAATTTGAGACATGTCCACTATCATTAAAAATCATCTTTCTAGAATACATTATACAGCCATGTTAAATGTACTGCTAGACTTTTAGAGAAGAAGCAGACCCACATTAACAACCAGGTAAAGACAAACTCACACAGAGTTCATTGTTTTGCAAAGAACATTTACCCTCTCCAGCTCAGCAATCAATCCCTGAAGAGCTTCACTCCCATCACACTTGGCACACAAAGTAAAAACATCCAAAGGAAATAATGGGTTAAAATAAATGCTCACAAAGTTCTATTCTGTGAAGAGTTCCTATTCACAAAATTTATGAGAAAGGTACCTTTCTCGGTAAAATGAAAAAAAATGAATTTGTTATGTTTTTATTCTTGAGATTGAGCCAAATTCTTGGAGTTGGGAAGTTTGATTCTACCTGTACCTGAAGGAAAACTAACAAGGATTAATGACTTGCCATGCTTGACTTACAGCTGATTTGTTGAAACACATTGAAAAGAAAACCACTGTACAGTAGTAATTAGGTCTTTTAGATTAGAACAACACTAACCAATGCTCTTAAATTTTTGTATGCACTACAGAGCATGGAAGGTAGAATTAGCAAAGATATACACATATACTGTAAAAAGAAACAATTCACGTCTAGGGCAGTGCAGAAATTTCCTGAGAAACTTTATTTCTAATACTCAGGATGACTGAACACATTCCTGATTCTATTCGGGTGTGTAAGACTGGGCACTTAGCATAAAATGTCAATATAAATACTACAGGTAAAAAAATAAATATTTTCAAAGAAATAATACATGGAAGTTATAAGTTTCTATAACTATATTATACATTCCAGGCATGGATATTATGTTCCAGAATTTGATATAAACAAGCATCGATCTAAAATAAGTATATGTTTATCAGTGAGAAACTTGTATAATGAGTGAATGCAAGTGCTGACTCTGATATTTAAAATGCTGTTTGACCTTGGGTTTAAGAGCATATCTAATACAATACTTAAATGGTTAGAGATCACTAGTTAGAATAGGACCTACATAATTTTTGGAACAGGAGAACTTTTTCTATGGCTTTTCAGGTTTAAGTGATAGAACAAAAACTTTGGAATTATGAGAACTGAATAAGAAAGTGCCCTAGAATTGAAAAAAAGATATTGTCATGAAATTCAGGAACTCAGTGAAACTATGTTTTTATATCCAAATTATAAATTCATTGTTTTCCCTCTATGTGTAGTACAAATTCTTAAGGTTCGATTTATCATGCTGTTTAAATGATATGCAGTATTTGATTTGTAATATATACATATGTTACAAAATATAATAGAAATAAATACCCATGACCACATTACCATATTTAAATTGAATGTTACCAATAAGATTGACTATAGATGTATGTTACTTCAAATTTTGTATCCCTGCCGTGGTGCTAAACAATTTCATTGAACTTTGGCTCCATGGCCTGCACTCAATAAGTTAACATTTATAATTCTGTATGTTTTAAAAATAGTAGTTTATTAATTTTTAGAGTGAGAGAAACACTGATGTTTGATAGTGAGACATGGATTGGCTGCATCCTGCATGCCCCCTACTGGAGACCAAGTCTGAAACCCAGGCAGGTGCACTGACCAGAACTGAAGTGGCAACCTTTCAGTGCACAGGATGAGGCCCAACCAACTGAGCCACACCCGCCGAGACTCATTTTGGATTTCATATATAAAGTGTAATAGGCTAAACCTTGCTTTGGGGGACTCCCATTTATTTTTCGAAGATGCACTCACATCGATGAGTATGCCTTAGTTTGTTCAATATCACAGCTATAAAATATTTCTTTAATTCAATATTCACATTCCCTCTTATCAATGGACATTTGGGTGATACTTAGTCTGCTTCCTTATAAGCAGCATTGCTGTTAATAATCATCTGCATGTCCCCTACTGCACTCTTGTGTAAGGGAGGGAAAACAATCTTCCCTCTACCCTTCTGAGTTCTGGTTTAGACCTCTGTAATGAAAGACAGATTAATCAGAGCAAAGCAAACAGAAGTTCCTTGACATGTATGCCTCACATATGCATGAAAGATACCCAGGGGGAAATGAATAACTCACTGAGGTGGCTTAGAATTCAAGCTTAATAGGGAAAGGGGGGGATGTAGACAGCTTAGTGGGGAAGAAATTATTTTTAGGGAAGCTGAACAGGCCCTTAGAAGAATAGACTGGAGGTCTGATATTTTGTGACAAAGTTTGTTTGGGTGTGGTGTCCACTTTTAGTCTCTTCTTCTATGATAAGTCCATCTGCCCTGAGTGATGAAACTCCCAGGGAGCCCTATGGCAATGGAACTACTTATGGAACATTTGCCTTTAAGAAGAGAAGGGCAGTTCAGGGAAAGCTTCCCCATCCACTAGCAGTTTTCAAGTGCCTACAGATCAAAACAATCAATATGCCAAAGGGGCACATTTTGGGGTGGCATGTCTTAAAAACGTCTGCAGTCACATATTGAGCGGCATATTTTTGCTAACCCTCATTTGCAAGATAACAAAATACTACAGTAGTTCCCAGCCCCATCCATGGTTTCACTTTCCACCTTTTGGTTAGTTACTGCTGTTCATCTCTTAATGTTACTAATTTATAAATTAAGCTTTATCATCGGTATGTATGTAGAAAAATCATAGTAAATATAGGGTTTGGTGCTATTCATGGTTTCAGGCATTCACTGTGGGTTTTGAAGCGTACCGCCTGTGGAAAAGGGGAACTATATTTTATTGCAGGATTGTAGAGTATTAAATGCTATTCTGTTCCAAAGTGTTTTTTTTTTGTGTTTTTTTTTTATCAATTTATACTTGAAGCAACAAATCATACAATTTCCCATTCCATATCTTATCCAAAACTAGGTATTGTTATACATCTTATTTGTGGCTCAACTAAATGGTGTAAAATCTTATCCAATTGTTATCTTATTTATAATTTCACTAATTATAAAATGAAACTAAGAACATGTTTTATGTGCGTATTCAATATTTTTCTCCTGTTTTAAATGACCAATCCTTTTTATGCATGTTTCTATTTTGTTTTTCATTTTCTTACTGATTCACAAGAATTCTTTACATGCAATCAATACTAAGTGTTTATTGTTACTAGGTGCACCAAATATTTTCTCTAAGTTGATGGCTGTTAAGAACTGTGAAGGATCCTAACCAGCATAGCTCAGTTGGTTTGAGTGACTTTTGTCCCATAAACCAAAAAGTCCCGAGTTTGATTTCTGGTCAGGGCACATACCCAGATGGCAGGTTCAATCCAAGGTCAGGGTGAGTATGGGAGGCAACCAATAGATGTTTCCCTCTCACATTGATGTTTCTATCTCTTTCTCCCTTCAGTTCCCTCTAAAATCAACAAAAACATAGGATTTAAAGATCTCACTCATTTATGGAATATAATGAACAACATAAACTGATGAACAAAAACAGTTATAAAAATAGAAAAAAACAAAACAAAACTGTGAACAGTCCGAGACTGCATCCTACTTTCAAGCTAATATATTCTTGCCAGTGTCATGAGTTTGAAGAAGACAAAAACTTGTGAATAAGAGATAAAAGACTATTATAGCACAAAAGCAAAGAGCATAAGTATCAGCATATTTTCACTAGTTCCCCTTGCCCTCAATTCCACGAAGTGAAGAGATGGGTCAAGGCTGGCAAAGATTGTCTCCTTGACCAGAATCTTCTGAGCCCTGTTCTCAACCAGACCTCAAGCTTGGCCTATAAAATCCTGAACAAAACACTAATATGGTTTCCAACAGCACAAGGCCACATTCCTAGATAATTCTAGCCCCTGGTAAAGTGCCTGCCTGTCAAGATTCAAGGCTACCGAAACAACTTAGTGCTTGTTGTGCCAGCCAACCTGAAGGTAAGGCCCCTGTCTCCCAGCCTCCCTGGGAGCAGCTGAGCCTAATTTCCATAAACCGCAGCTAGCACACCCAGGTGGTTTTCACAAGGACCAACAGTCCCTTCTAACCTTTGTAATTTTTCACTTCCCTGATTCTGCCGAGCCCCGGCTCACCCCTCTTCGTATTCCCTCATTCCCCCTTTAAAAACAGCCACCTCTGTACAAATTGAAATTGAGTTCAGTACAAGCTGAACTATTTTCCTTATAGCAACAGTATATTATGATTAAAATCTGTCCTTACCACTTTATCTAGCACCCGGCATTATTTATCTTTGACAAGGTACATGCTACTTGCAAGGTAGATATTATTCACAGGTGCGATACCCAGGGCTAAAGCCCAGCATATGTTAACCAAAGAGCAAACATTGTCCCACACGGCAAACATGCCAATGCATCCCATCCTCCTTCACCCCCTCCCCGTGCACCCAGGGGAGCGGGCAGTTGCACAGCGGTCATTCTTTGACCTGCGCAGTTACCTACGTGACCACCTACAGAAACCACTCAGTCAGGAGGGCTTTCAGCCTGGCACACCCCGCAAGAATACGCACGGATGCTCAAGGCCTGTGGCAAACTGTTTCTCCCACTGACTGACTTCCCCCCAACCTTTAAGGTGTTTTTGGTAAATGAAGTTGTTCGTTTTACTGATCAGATTTAAACACTGTTATATGGTTAATGCATTTAGTAATAATTTCTATTACTAAGTCATAATGCTATCTTACTATACTGTATTATTTATGTTCTATTTTCTGAATATTATCATGTTTTCACATGTTAAAAAAACCTTTCCGGCTGAGGAAAGGCTGACCATTTAGGGCTGGCCAATTCTCTGAGACAGCAGAAGGCTCAGGTGAAAGTACACTTTAAATATGCAAACAAATCAATCAGAAACACTCCTCTTACGTGGCCTGTGCACTGCAAGAGGCGATAGACTGAACCTTAATCACCTAAGACCAGGTACTGCTCAACTGCTGTCTACCCCTATTTCTAAGACCCGACAAAACTATTTTTTAAAAATATATATATTTTATTGACTTTTTACAGAGAGGAAGGGAGAGAGATAGAGAGTTAGAAACATCGATGAGAGAGAAACATCAATTAGCTGCCTCCTGCACATCTCCCACTGGGGATGTGTCCGCAACCCAGGTACATGCCCTTGACTGGAATCGAACCTGGGACCTTTCAGTCCGCAGGCCGACGCTCTATCCACTGAGCAAAACCGGTTTTGGCCCGACAAAACTATTTAAACTAGCCAATCTTAAACTGTTTATTCTGCCCTGCCTTGCCTTTCATGCCGAAACTTCAGGAAAGGCAATGACGGAGACTTTTCCCTTACCAGTGTTTTCTGCTTTCTCAGGTGGCTCCGCAAGGTGTGCTGTCTCTAGAAACAGTGAGTATGATGATAAACTTTGTTTTCCTGAGCCTCTCCTCTGTCTCCTCTTGCGGTATCATCTGACTGACCATCATGTAAAACAAACTGTGGAGGGCGGCTACAGTGTTTGGACAGGTTAAATCCTCGGACTAATGAGAGGGCACGGTCCTCTCGTGGCAAAGCCCCATGCAAGTCCCAGCTTGGGGGGCAAAGCCTTCCCAGCACGATTATAGCCAAAGGCTATAGTTATAAGCTTGACCTGATGGTCCGAACCTGTGGCCCCAAGTGGCTAAGTGATATAGCTGTGGGAGGTGCAGCAAGTGCTGCCAAAACAAAGCTTGATAGAGTTCAGGTGCATGTAACTGAGTAGATTCAAAACTGGTGAGAACATTGTAAACATCTTGACCACACCCTTACTTTGCCTTGTGGAATGTGGCTATGAAATAAAGACTTGGCTTGCAGGCTATGGCACTGTCGCTCCATCCGAGCAGTGTGCCACCTAGCCCCAGCTTTATTCTCTTGTCTGTCTGTCTTTAATCCTTCACCACCCCTCCTCAGGTTCACCCCTGGCCATGCTGAGTGAGGCAAACAAACAAAAAAACACAGATGCATATTGACTTTAGCTTTAACTTACTGGTCATTTAAGGAAACCTGAAGCATCATTTTGATTCTGTTGGTTTCTAAAACACTCTTTTTTGCCTCTATCTCTACCATCCTGATTGATACAGGAGGGGCTCTTCTCATACCTAGTTTTGCTCTCTCTTATTTATGTGGTTTTGACTTCTCCTAACCTAGGTTTGTAATATATATCTGTTTATGTCCCCTGAGGTTTTCTTCACCTTGAATTGTATTATAAAAGTTCTATGTGGATGATGGATGCCCACTAAAAACAAATAAAATATTCTGGGTCAGATGTAACTCCAATAAATTAAATAAATAAAAAAGATTCAGACTCAGTAATGTTTTCCCTTTGAGATTTTGGTTAAACTTATTTAAAATTTCTGAATCTTAGGGTTTTTTTCCATATGTATTTGCTTTCTATTGCTGCTTTAACAAATTATCACAAACCTAGTGGCTTAAAACAACTCACACTTATTATTTTATAGTTCTTGAGGTCAGACATCCCAAAGGCGAAGGGGTTAACCAGACTGCATTCCTTCTGGAAGTTCCAGGAGAAGATCTGTTTCCTCGCCTTTTGCAGCTTCTAGAGGCTGCCTACATCCCCTCCATGTGTCCTTTTCTGCCTCACTCCAAACTCTGCTTCCATCATCCCTCTAGGGTTCTGACCCTCCTGCTTCCCTCCCATGAGGACACTGTGACTACACTGGGCCCAATCAGTACCCATAACTTAACCACATCTGCAATGTCCCTTTGTTATGCAAGGTAACAGTCCCAAGTTCTAGGAATTAAGACTTGGGCATCCAAATGGGGGCAGGAGCAATTTTCTGTCTACCATGTCATCTTCTAGAATTGGGGAAATAACCACCTTCCCTACTTATTTCCATGGTTTATCATGTTTAAATGACATAAGCCCTGGGAAAGCTTGATACAATCAGTAAAGGTATCATTTATGTATAAGACCCCATTCTATATCTATGTATATAAAAGCCTAAGCAACCATCTGATAGGCCGGTACCTATGATGCACACAGATGCTCAATGCAGGAGCTGCTGAGCTGTAGTGACTTGGCAACTGCGGTTCTCAAGTAAGGCACCCAGAAGAAGAGAGGAGGGAGCCTCATTTTGGGGTGAGTCACCTGAGAACTGCCCTCTCATAATCTGGGACCCCTGGGTGGATGTCGGGAAGCTGGTCTTGGCCTGATCCCTGCAGGCCAGGCCAAAGGACCCCACTGGTGCACGAATCCATGCACCAGATCTCTAGTAGTTCTATAATTTTTTAAAAGGTGAGAATTTTCTTTATATATATATATATATTTTATTGATTTTTTACAGAGAGGAAGGGAGAGAGATAGTTAGAAACATCGATGAGAGAGAAACATCGATCATCTGCCTCCTGCACATCCCCAACTGGGGAAGTGCCCGCAACCCAGGTACATGCCCTTGACCGGAATCGAACCTGGGACCTTTCAGTCTGCAGGCCGACGCTCTATCCACTGAGTCAAACCGGTTTCGGCAAAAGGTGAGAATTTTCAACAGAATTGTTAAAAGCACACAAACCACAAATCTCTTTCTATGAAGTTATTATTTTATTTATGCCTTTTGCTCTAAGTTGCTAACAACATATTCTCACCCATAGGTTATACATTCTCAGTGTAACCACCTAATTCTAAGTCCACTCAATCTGGTAAGTTGTGTTTTTTTTTTAAATCAGGACTAAAACAGACTAGAACACCAGCAGCTTATTTTCAGTTAATCTTATATTGTAAATTAACACAATTTTATACTCAATTTTTCTGGATATTTTTTCTCTTCTCATTCTGACCTTTACAGATATGTTAAAATTATTTTGACAAATGTTTTCTGAAATACAATTGCTCACAGGCACTGTGATAAGCTTATAAATAATACTTGGTCCTCACAATTTAGGAGGTACTAATTTAGTAAGAGAGTGAGAAATATAAAAACTTATCACATATGCTGAGTTCTATACTAAAGGTCTATACCAAGAGGCTTTAAGAATGCCAAAGAGGATTAGTGAATGCTTGCACAGATGAAGTGATAGTTGATTAGAGACTTACTGACAATACCGTCAATGGTAAGAGTAAAAACAAATGGATTAGAGAAGCCCTGAGAAATAAAAGTCAACACACCTAAAAAGTGATCAAACATAAAAATAAACATTTAAGGGAGAATTATTCCCAGATCTTGCTTTGGACAAATAAAGTAGACCATAATGACACTAATGTAAACAACTTAAAGTAGAAAAAGATACACCTACATATTATTTTTATGATAAAAAATATTATAGTGAAAAACCCAGAACATTGTGTAAAATATTTCAGAACACTGTGTAAAATATTTCATCAAATTTTAGGGTACAGTATATCATTTCATTTTACATTATCTATATGTATAAAAGCCAAGCTACTGGAAGGACTGAAAGGACCAGAAGGATGGGTTGCTATGACATGTACTGTGGCCGGTCAACCAGCCCGATCAGGGGAGGGGCTGGCTGACCAACCTCCTACGGCCCCTCCCGCTGGCCAGCCCTGACCCCCATTAGCACCCCCACCCCAATCGAGAGTGGGGCTGGCTGGCCAACCTCCTATAGCCCCTCCCCGTGACTGGCCCAGCCAGACTGGCCCCCCCACCCATGCACAAATTCATGCACCAGGCCTCTAGTTTGTATATAACTGTCTCTCTTTCCTTTTTAATTCTTCTAATTCATAAATCAGCTATTCTAGTGATTTCAGTGGTAACCCAAGCTCATTTTTATTTAACTCACTTTTGCAAGATTTTTAATTTAACATTAATTTTTTTTGAATTTTTGCATGACCATAATACCTATTAATTAAACAATAATCACAAGAGTGAAATGCACATGGATGGTTTACATTCTGAAATTTAGAGAGAGTAATTTAATAAGTGTCAATGAATTAGTGAATATTTTTTTATTATGAGGATTCAGTTTCTTAGGTTATCTTGATGTGACAGAAACTCAAAGTATACAATGATAATTAATGCTTTATGTTTGAAAGAAAGGCCAACTTTGCTCTGTAACTTTGCATGCTAACTTTGGGGAAACACCACTAAGTCATCTTCATATGAAAAAAAATCCTCTATTACTGTTCTACTGAAGAGGGGGTAGAGCAAGCATGTCAAACTGAAAGGCTAACACAGGCCAAATAAACGAGGCATGCGGCCTGCAGGCCACGAATTTGACATGCTTGGTCTAGACCAGTGGTCGGTAAACTGCGGCTCAGCAAACCACGGCTCGCAAGGCACATGCGGCTCTTTGGCCCCTTGAGTGTGGCTCTTCCACAAAATACCAACTTCTGCGCATGGGCCACGAAGTTTCAATCGCACTGTACGTGCCCGCCTGCACATGGTATTTTGTAGAAGAGCCACACTCAAGGCACCAAAGAGCCGCATGTGGCTTGTGAGCTGCGGTTTGCCGACCACGGGTCTAGACTTGTAAGAGGCAGATAGATGTAAATCTCATCTGTGAATAGGATATTACCTTAAAAACACACATTGAAAAAGAAATGATCTAAAGTGAATAAATTCATATTGTATCCCACAGAAATACAAATGATTATAAAAAATACTATGAACAACTTTATTCCAACAAAATGGACAACCTAGATGAAATGGACATTATATTAATAAGAAGAAAGTTCTACCAAAATATCAATAACGAGTAGGATAAGGGTAAGACACACAGAACATTAGTATCTCAAACATAACAATCACAAAATGCAGATTTTTTTCAAAGTTAATAATAGACATAAACACCCATAAATTATTCCAAAGGAGTTTCTCCATAGGATGCCAAAGACTTTAACAGTGATCAATAGTGAATTAACAATCCTTAAACATAATCCACTCCTCGTGTAGAACATTGACCTACAAATCCAAATTTTGCAATTAATCAGGAAAGCCATCGGCATGTGTTCAAATTGAAGGCCTCATAGTAGACTATAGGTATAGGGTTAACTCTCTTAAGAGTATGGACTACAAACTTGATGGAAATGTATCTGTAGATTCAACAAATTACAATCTTGGATGCTTTCGAGGCCAAAAAAAATTAGAAAATGTATGTCAGTCAGAACTTTAAATAGATGTGCAGTGATGCAACTCTATTTAAATATACCTCCAGAGAAAGAATGTACTTTTCATAATAGTTTTGGCCCAAATATCATTATGTCCAAGCACTTGGACCAAATTTCAACCTTTGTCTTTGTTAAATGAAAGGTCACATACTGAAGGGGTGAAAACCACCAAGACTGTGCACATACTAGTACAGCCATTCAGTATGATGGGGAACTTCTTTTCCAGCACAGTGTGAGCACATTCCTGGAAAGGTTCTCTCTTTGAGACCTCTTTGATCAAACACAGTATCCAGGGACCCAGTCCGCTGTTCAGTCTGTGGTCAGCGCCTCATGCAAGAGCTGGTCAGGGGGATGAAGAAGAACATTTTGACTTGATGTCTTAGTGAAAAGTGTTTTCCACTTCATTTCCCAGGAGACCTGTCACCTCCTGTCAAGATCCTTTCCGGAGACCCCATGCTCCCCCTGACTTGGCTTTGATAGGCAAGACATGCTTCTCTGCAATATAAGTCATTCCTTTATTTCTAATCTCCATATTCTACCTCCAGCTCATATCTCCGCTTTCAGTGTGTAAATGCCCACTTTTTAATATGTAAATGATAATGTCATCTTTCACAGAAGCAGCCTGAGTCATTGAGTCCTTGTTACTACTTTATACTTGGGAAATGGCAAAATAGCAGTGAGAGAGGGAGATATACACTCATAGTACACAGAATATAAATTAAATGTCTAACCGTAAATATAGAATTGCAGAGGTCCTCTGTAAAGAGTTGAAACAAATCTTTACAGGGCGGCACAATGAAGATCTTGATATTTACTCTTTTTCACTGCAATCCCCAGCTCTCTTTGTACCTATAATATATTCTGAGCCATTGCAAAAGGCTTGTAGTAGCTTATTTCAACTTCCTTCTAGTTATTCCCACATGCTGCTAACTATGGCTGAAACTGTTTTGTCTCTTACACTGTCCTTGGTTTCTATCAAAGTCAAATCTTCCTTTATGAAAATGGAAGAAAATGATGCAACACGAATAGGTATTATTTTGAATCTCAAAATAGAAACAAAATGTATAATGAAGGCAAAAGTCATGCAGAGTTGAAGGTGTAGGTGTGGGAAAAGATACTAGCAGACACCTGGTCACACAGCCCTTGATATTTTTCATCTTCAAAATTGGTGTCTGGAGTGTAGTGAGAGGAGCAGTTGCAGTAGCTGACAAATTGTTTATAATCATCACCCACATAGCAAACCCACACTGGGCTTCTGTATCCAGGGACAAACATCCATGTACCTCGACAAAGCCATATAAAGTCATTACACAATAAAACTCTTTCCTCTTAAACTTTAACCTTTTGTTTTCTTTGACTAAAACCTATTTATAACTGGGAAAGAAATTCAGGCTTACCATTCTCATTTTTAGGAATATTTGGAGAAAAACTATCTACAAACCTTTGTGAAAAAGAGACGTAAATTACCAATGCCTGCTTTGAATCAAAACTTACATAGCAGTGTCACAAGGAAAGTACACAAAGGTAAATTTATTATGTTTGAAACAGAGGTGTAAAGCTGAGAATCATGCTACCCAACTCCCTACACTCCCACCCTCTACTGTAGTGGTTCTCAACCTACTGGCCCTTTAAATACAGTTCCTCATGTTGTGACTCAACCATAAAATTATTTCCGTTGCTACTTCATAACTGTAATGTTGCTACTGTTATGAATCTAATGTAAATATCTGATATAAAGGATGGTCTTAGGCGACCCCTGTGAAAGGGTCGTTCGACCGCCAAAGGGGTCGCGACCCACAGGTTGAGAACCGCTGCTCTACTGCCACCAGGGCCCATCAGGGGACACCACTAAACATAAATTAAAAACCCTATCTAGTGCAACCTCACTGCTCATATAAGGGGGCCCATGTAGCTCCCAATAAGGAAAATAGTTGACAGACCTGCAAACAATCCTGAAAGTGAAATCCAATGCCCTTGAGTTCTAGTCCAGTATCTTTCAACTAAACTATGAAACAGTTTGCATTTTAAGTGGCTCAATCGATGGAAAAAAAAAAGTAAGTAAATTATTTAAAAGGGAAAAAGAAACTTGGGTAGAAGTAATTTTCTCTGTTTTTTATTTCTGTGTTTTGTTGTTCATCACTGCTTCAAAGTCAAACATCGCCAAGTTAAAGGTGATAATTAATCGTTAGCTTTACAGCGTGTCTCTTTGTCGGAGAATAATTTCCCACTGAGAACAGTTTGTATTTGTTGTCTTGCTTTTTCTATAGCATCTTCTGACAGGAAGTTGATCTTGAGAATATCATTAAAATTGACTAGAACTTGGAAATGAGATGCTCAGCATTTTCCTAATGGCAGCTGAGAACGGATGTTTGCTATGGGATTTGCTCAATGATTCTATCTCATTGGCATGAAAACATTACTGATGAATGCCATGTTTATGTTTCCAAACTTTGAAACGATGTATCTACAAGATTTTGAATTAGTCATAAATAATTATTGATACATTATCCTGTTCCATTAGTATCCCTTCAGTGATTCATTACTGCATAGAATGTAGAAAGTTATTCTTAAATTAATTCAAAAGCCAAAGAAAAAGTCTATTGTTCGCAAAGGTCTAATATTGTGATATAGGGGATTAGTATAAGACTTGAAAAAAATGGTTTTTAAGGTAAAAGAGCAATTCAGACTTCACTGTATCAAATTTTAATACCAAATATATTAAGAGATGCAAAACACACACAAAGAAACCCAGAAGTTAAAGAATGATAAAATATTAACATTAAAAAATCTCAATAAATTCTTTTGTCATTACTTAAATATTTTTATGAGTTGTCAATATACTTTGTAGTGCATGACAAAAATACATGGAGAAATATGCACTTTACAAATGTTTTGGTAAACTTGACTTTGTCATAGCTTCATTTTTATAATTTTAGACAAAGTGATATCTGGAGACTTTTGAAATTTAAAAAAATATCTGAAGCTATTTGAGATTAATTGCTTTGAAAGTTTCAAATATAGTTGCTTTGATTATAAGCTTAAATAAATGCAAAATAAGGAAGAATATTAAGTTGGTCTATCAATTGCTAAGGCCTTTGTCTAGAGCTTACTGACTTGGAAGAGTAGAAATGTGAGACCAAAAATAACGCAAAGACAGGTCTGTAAACCAGACCTATGTTTAATAACAAAATGCTGGGGATGGCAAGTAAAAATACCAATATCTAGTTCTGGAAACGCCACCTGTCTTCCAAGCTTCCAATGCCCTGAATAAAGACACTGAAAAAATGTCAAACATCTACCATCTTGGGATGCAATGCTGGTATACGTGCTGAGGATTTTTATGACTTGTTCAAGATCATACTTACCTCCTATTCATCCCTGTCCTGTAGATAGGTTTTTGATGCTTATATGATATAAATAGGCAATTTGCAGTATTTTTTTATCCCACACTTTCATTTTCATATAAAATGTAACGTAATAGTGTCCACAGGAAAAAATACTCCCAACTCTGGGCATTTTGTAAATTCTTGGTGTTGCTTTTATTTTAACAACTCTGGTAGGTGTGGGATGGAATGGTGTCCGGTGATAAGGTCCAATGGGCAGTTAGCTGGCCCTGGTCCTGCAATGTGAAGTACTTGATACTGACCTGCATTTTGTTAATTGTTGCTTGTTCTGCCTGAGATATATGGAGTGAACACTTACTTTTTTTACTTAATCACCTCAGGCTAGAATCTAGCTGGAGTGCATATAAATGAAAAGTGTCTTAGATCCAATATAGTGTGTTGATTTCTAGGCTCTAGATTCTGGATCTGTCACTAACTGCATGGCCCCTGGCAAGTTACCCTCCTGCACAAGTTTCCCCTGTTGGTAAAATTGTGATGATCATACCAGAGGGATGTTGTGATGAGTAACATGTAAAGAACCCACAATAGTAGGTTCTTTATATAGGCAATAAACTATACAGGCAATAAACACTCTATGAGTCTTAGCTATTTTCAAACAGAAAATTAATAGGTAAATTTTTTCTTCAAACTTTATTAAACCTTATTACCATTTCAAAAAATTCATTCAAATGATGATAAAATAGTGGCTTCTATTATATAAATAATCAACAATAATAGACAACTTGATCTTTTTTTTTCTTTTTCTTTTTTTCTAATGTGGGCACCTAGAATCACCTGCTGATACAGGGACACAACATCTCCCCCACCCATGATTATGAACTTGGAATCTAATGACACACAGGTCCCCCTGAATGTGACATATATTGTATTACTCTCATAGTAAACAGGAAGTAGATTCCCCCAAGGAGGAAAGCTCGGGTTATGTCTCGAGAGAAGCAAGAACAAAAAGATATGGGAGACTTAGAGTTTTTATTATGATTATGGGATGGAGTGAGTGGGGTACTCTACTGTGATGTGAATTTCCACCTCTGACCTGAGACAGAGGGTGCTGGTGTGAAGGGGGAGTGAAAGGAGGAGTTTCTGGCCTGATTACTCAGATGAGGAGGAAAGGGAGAAATGGCAACTTAAAAACCGTCATCTTGTGAACTTCAAATTAGAAACTATTAAAATATCTTTCTGTGTTTGCCTCATTCATTGTGATTTTATGTTGAACTGTAAGCATCTCAATAGTTCATTATTTCTAATGTAATTATGTCTCAAGTTAAACTGAAAATATTATTTATTATTGTTTTAATATCCAGCTTATATTTATGGCACTGCATTGTTTTGTTTTTCTTATTTAGGTAAGCTACAGAATCTATGAATTTTAATTTAGTATAGAAAACTGTTATAAAATTTTGGTTCTTAAGAAGTGTTATTGGGTCTTAAAAGTTTGAGAATTGCTGAATCAAAATGTGGACTTTTCTGAGACTTAGAAAAATGGATAAGGAGGAGTAGGAAAAAGTTAAACTGACATTCATAAAATGACATTTTCCCCTCAAGGATAACGTGTAATATTATTTCCCAAATGAAATTTATTGTCCTAAGTTTTTATATATATCCATACTTACCTACATTTAGATGGCTTTTGAATTGAGATTCTATGTCCTGAATCTTTCAAGAAAAGACCTTGATTAAATCATCTATGTTGCAAATTTTAAAAAGAGAAAAAGGAAAAATCAGTATATGCCAGATGGCTTCCATAAACCCAGCTGGTGATCCATGAGTTTGGAGGCCTTAGGCTGGATTAACTGCCTTAAAGTTTTAAATTAATTGCTTTAAGGAATTGATTTATAACCACTGAGAACTGCTGGGTAGCAACCAAGAAGCTATTTCACAAATAACTACAGAAAATACACACTGGGAATCAACAAACTGCAAAACACAGGTGAGAAAAAGCATCAGTAAAGATATTCTATTTACTCAGGCATTTAGAGTGATAGAATTAAATGGTCTCCACAGTGAAATAACAAGTCTGTATAATTGAGTTCTAAAAAAAAAAAAAGCTCTGTGATCTGTATGTAAACTTCATTTTGGTTGGATGGTAGGCAAAGATGATGACATTTTTGCAGCTTGCAATATTTTGCTTATTAAGGATAGGCCACAAAAAGTGGATTATGTGGTTTTTGATTCCATCATTCACATTTCTGTTCCATTCAATCTCTACAAGAAAGAAATGTTATTTCTCAATGAATCTGGTTGAGCCCCAGGGTGTCCTTTATTTCCTGGTATACTGAAAGTGTGGAGTCTCTGTAGGTTGGCATTCAGTTATTTACCATTTTTTTTTTAAATCATGTGATTAGTCTTAAAAAATGTATGTGTTGTGGCATGTCATTGTTTTAAATACATATCATTTTTTAAAAAAATATCCTATCCCTACTGCTAATTTCTATGCTTCTTAAGGACTGGGTGATTCAACAAAGAGGTGAAAGTTCCATAAGGTGATGTAAAGTAAAGCTGTAAATATATAGATACAAAAATGTAACTAAAAAATGTTAACCTCTGTCCTGTTTTCTTTTTCTTTTCTTTTTTTTTAGATCCAATTCCCACAAGTCTCTCAGCTTTCTAATTATTCCATAATTTATTCATCCACCTCCAAATAGTTCTTAACTACCAATATCTTGTGCAAGTTTTACAAAACATATGGAGAAAGGAGGGTGTAGAGTTTAGGTTGAAAATAGCATCTTATATAAGTCCCTGATGACACTTCTCCCAAATTACTAATAAGTTACCCTAGACTCTAGGGCCTAGAGCAAGAAGATACAGCATAAAAAAAAAGAGAGAGAGAAATTAGAAACAGCAGAAAAGTTTAGGTCTAATTATCTAATTTTAACAACAATTTATATAGAATTTTTAAGAATTAATGAAAATGTATCGAGAAATAGAAAAGCAGGCTTGTGATTTGATTAATGCTATTATTGCTGATGATGTGTGCAGTGTAAGCCCTGACAATTTGTTTTCATTCTTCTTTATGGAATGCAAGTACCTTCCTTAAGCTTTGATTGCCAACGGATCCATTTCATACAGGCATGGACTCAAAGAGGACTCTCTCCAATGAACGCACTGCCAACTACTTGACTTGATAAAAAGTCAGGCCACCTAAGGTGCCTTTGTTTTTTAGAGATCTTGGTTTATTTTAATAACTGAGCATTTGGCTTCTTGTTTTTGTTTCTTTGTTTTTTTTTTCCTTTACACACTTTAAATCCCTGTTCCTGCTCTTGTTTTAAATACATCAATAATCAGCGAACCCACAAACTCTAGGCCCTCACCCTTGACCCAATAAAAACAAAACCCCAGACCTGGTTTCTTCCTCTCTTTCTTTCACCTCTCTTTCTCCCTCTCTCTCTTTTCCTAAACCACCCTCTCTCCCTTCCCCCCACTCCTCCCTGTGTGGTCCCTGGTATGCGGTATTATTTGCAGGTATTGTAAGTAATACACCTGTATCTTTTCAAATTTCCTGATGGTTACTGCCAAAGGATCTTTTAATCATAATAAGAACCACAGGACTGGTGTTGCCACAACTTTGATTACTGATAGGCTGAGACCAGTACAAAACAGGGTAATAATTCTGCTGTTAGAAATGTACAAAAAAAGTAGAGGCTTGGCAGGAAAGGTCAATATATATTTGATCTATCTTAGCCTACCCTTCTTTATCTTAGACATATATGCTCTGCCACAGAAAACCGGGTAGCCAGGTCAATTAGTGGACATTTGTTCTGTCCCAAACCTCCATAAAGACATCTGACCCACACCAAATGGTCCTTGATAGTTGCTCCTGTCAAAACGTCCAAACTTAGGAAACATCCCTGTTTTCAAACAGCTTATAACAATTATGTATACTTTACAGGACTCATACATAAAAAATACTATCATGCTTTCCTGGTCCAATAATTGCATATGGATCGGTCAGTGTGGACCAAATGTTGCCATGGATATTTTAAACAGGACCACATATTAAGGACCTTTTGGCATGGACCAAATGTTTCCATGGACTTTTTGGATAGGAACAAATGTCGTGAAAAGAACCAGGTCTATATTGTATAGCAAGTGCTTTTACACAAAGATTTCTTCCCAAAATAATTTACTCTTGAGAGTATTTTTACTCTGAAGAATAATTTACTCTGATGAGCAGTTGTAGTCAATGGAACCTGGACTGGCATGATCAGCCAGGGCTTAGTGTTGCTGGCCTGGGTATCACAGTTACACATAATATTCTACTATTGAACACCAATTATTTCATTCAACACCAAAAGAGCCAAGGCCACTCTGTGACTGAGTTAGCCAAGACAGAAATAGCACAAATCTGTATGCATATCAAAGCCCCAAAAAATAGCAGACAATGAAAATTAGCAAACCTTTCCCTTTTCTGGCTAATAAGACTGTTGTATCTCCTCTTTCGAAAAGTATCATTTAGGTCCCTTGCCCATTTTTTGATTGGATTGTTTATCTTCCTTTTGTTAAGTTGTATGAGTTCCCTGTAAATTTTGGAGATTAGCCCCTTATTGGAGATAACATTGGCATATGTTTTCTCCCACACAGTGAGTTTAGTTGATGGTTTCTTTTGCTGTGCAGAAGTTTTTTATTTTCATGTAGTCCCATTTGTTTATTTTCTCCTTAGTTTCCATTGCCCTAGGAGCTGTATTGGTAAAGATATTGCTAGGACATATGTCTGATTTGATATCCAGTATTGATATCCCTTCTACTTTGTTCTTCTTTCTCAAGATTGCTGCAGCTATTCGGTGTCTTTTTTATTCCATATGAATTTTTGGAGTTTGTTTTAGGTCTGTGAAATATGCAATTAGTATTGGAATGGGGCTTGCATTGAATCTATAGATTGCTTTGGGTAGTAACAGACCCCACAAAAACACAAAGAATTGTAAAAAAAAAAAATACTATGAACAACTATATTCCAACACACTGGTCAACCTAGAATACATGGATATATTCCATGAAAAATACAAAATTCCAAAACTCAATCAGGAAGGATCAAAAAATCTGAATAGGCCAATAACTATGGAGGAAACTGAAGCAGTCATTAAAAAACTCCCAGCCAACAAAAGCCTGGGGCCAGACGGCATCACAGGGAAGTTTTAGCAAACATTCAAAGATGAAGTAAAACCCATAGTCCTCAGACTATTCCAAAAAATTTAAGAGGAAGACACACTTCCAAGCTGTTTCTATGAAACAAACATTATCCTAATCCCAAAACTAGATAAAGACACTACAAAGAAAGAGAATTACAGGTCAATATATCTGATGAACATAGATGCTAAAATCCTCAACAAAATCATAGCAAATAGGATTCAGCATTACATTAGAAAGATCATACACCACGACCAAGTGGGATTTATCCCAGGGATACAAGGATGGTACAATATCTGCAAATTAATAAACATCACATAAACAAACTGAGAGATAAAAATCGCATAGTCATATTAATGGATGCAGAAAAAGCATTTGACAAAATACAACATTTTTTCTTGATAAAAACACTTAGCAAAGTAGGAATAGAGAGATCATATCTCAACATAATAAAAGCCTTATATAACAAACATACAGCAAACATCATACTCAATGGGCAAAAACTAAAACCATTTCCACTAAGACAAGGTTGCCTACTTTCACCACTCCTATTGGACATAATACTGGAAATGCTAGCCATAGCAATTAGACAAGAAGAAGAAATAAAAGGCATCCAAATTGGAAAAGAAGTAGAACTGTCATTATTTGCAGATGACATGATACTGTACATAGAAAACCCCAATGACTCCATCAAAAAACTATTAGACTTAATAAATTAATTCGTCAATATAGCAGTATACAAATTAACACCCAGAAATCTATGGCTTTTATTTTTAAATAAAAAACTAACATAAAATACTAGTCACTAAATATATTTTAATTTACTCTTAATCTTAGAGTAAAACACACAAATATCTTTGCATGTTTATACACATACAATTTAAATATAATCTTTCTTTTGTCACTTAAAATTTCTTAAAATAATATGAAATAAATGGAATAAAGTAATAGTTAAACTGCATTCCATTTTTCTATGTCTGAAAAGAAAATATGCTGGTTATTTGGTAAATAATAATAATTAATATAAGTGGATGATTATACTCTGTACAACACTTAAAAGAAATATAAATATAGTATGTGTGTGTGTGTGTATATAACTTTCCAATTTATTTCTAACAAAATATATTGCAGTTTTTTAAGATGGTAAATTTTTATCATTTTTTTCTGGAAATTGGTTGGTTATAGGAGAGCAAAGAACAAAATTCCTGACAATTACCCTAGAAATTGCATATGTCCATCCATTTCCAGAAGTATAGCCAAAAATACAGTTGTCTAAAATAAAATCAGCTAGTAAATGAGATAAAATCCATAGATTAGAATGAGTATCCTTGTGGAGAGAAGAAACCACACAGAGGAAGCTGGACAAAAATAATCAATCTATAGGAAAATATATTTTGCTATTCATTAGAGCAATGACGATTGAATTTTAGCTTGTGGTAGAGAACTTACTAAGTATGTTAAATTACCTTGACTTATAAATTTACTAGTATATTTTATAGTACTTATTTAGGGGTTCCCCAAAACTACATGAATTTGATAAGGGTTAGCTAGCTAGCTTAATTAGGCATACAGGAAGGGGGAAGTCCAGGAAGGACGGAGGCATTTCTGACTTGAGCAATTAAAATAGCCACAAACCAAGGACAGAGGTATCTCTGGCCTGAGCAATTAAAGTGACCATAAGGTAGATCAAAAGCATCCCTGAGCTAAGCAGCGGGGAGAACCAGAGGGATATTAAAAGCAACTCCAACCTGAATAGATAAGATGTATAATGTTGCAAAATAAGGGGGAGAAGAAGTGGGGGGACCACTTGGACTTTGAACTTTGAAACGGATACTATGTAGCAGAGTGACCAATGAGGAAAGCATGGGGGTCCTAAATTAAGGAAATAGTCCAATTAGGATGGTCCAGACAAAGAACTACAGCCTTTATAAACAAGGAGACAAAGAGACTGAGCAGATTTGATTCAGATTATTTATATATATATATTTTTTTCCCCACTAGAGAGAGAGAGAGAGCAGGCCTTTCCCATTTGGGGGCCCCTCCTAGGGGGCTCCTTTTGAGGACACACCTGATGGAGTTTGTATATGCTTCCAATAAACTTCCACATTTTTTATTAAAGAAGCCTTTTTCTCTTTGAGTTTATTCTTCAAACTTCATAGGGTAGGGACCCACAGAAGAAAAGTCTATACCCTGAACCCCATGTTTTAAATCCAAGAGTCCATGTAATGTAAAATTTTTGAGGGAGGCTGCTATAGTCAATGAAAATGACAACTATAACTTCCTAAACATAGATAAGTCTGAAAAAGTAATGTGAAGCATAATAAGTAAAAAAAAGAGTATATAGTGTGTGATTCCATTTCTATGAAACTCAAAAACATTATTAGTCTTTTAAAAAATATACTTTATTGATTTTTTTACAGAGAGGAAGGGAGAGGGATAGAGAGTTAGAAACATCGATGAGAGAGCAACATTGATCAGCTGCCTCCTGCGCACCCCCTGTTGGGGATGTGCCCACAACCAAGGTACATGCCCTTGACCGGAATCAAACCTGAGACCTTTCAGTCCGCAGGCCGATGCTCTATCCACTGAGCCAAACCAGTTAGGATGACATTATTAGTCTTTCGAGATAAGGGTCACTCTGGAAGGGCATAGGGCCTGGAAAGGAATATGAGGAATCTGCTGAGGTCTTTGTCTATATGTTGTATAGATTAATCAGATATGCACATTTGTTGACAAATCATTTAGCTATATAATTAATGATTTGTGCTCTTTTTATGTGCTGATATTAAATATCAACAATATTTATGAAAATAAACACATGAAAGCAAACATGAATTTTATAAGAGCGAATTCAAATAAAAAAACACATTTATTCTATATTTTAAAATATTACCTTTCTGAAGGGAATAATGGAAATTTTCTGAAGACAAAAGGGAGTAAACAAAGGGAGAATGACAATCATTTTACTGTAGTATGAAATATGAGTATGAAAATCTGAGCTCTCTGATTAAGAAAGAAAAAAAAGCAAAACAAAAGAAAAACTCCTCAGGATTTAGCAATGATGCCAGAAGTAACCAATATTAGTTAAAAATGCACACACTTATTCCTGGTGGTACAAAGAGTAAATAATAGATATTTATGTTCTTTTGTTCATATGTAACAAAATCAAGAACCCTTGCCTACCCTGTAGATAACCTGCAGAGATCCTAAAATGGTAGATCTCAGATATGTTAGAAATCATTTTGTACAAGGCACTAATTTTTATAGCTGAAAACACTGTATGTAAATTCCACAAATATTTTCTTATTCTAATGACTGTAATAATTTTATATTCATGACTACTTTATTTCTGTCACCATGAAACACCTTATTGATTGGTGTGTGCAAGCATGTGTGTGTATGTTTTCAGTGAACATATTTAGCTAATCAAACTCTGATTAAAATCTGCATCCCAACTGTCTCATTTTTCAACTGCCCTCTGCCTCGTAGGTCTGAAATCCCTCAGGAAACTAAAGCCATTATCTTATTCTGCAATGTGTAAAACGAATATGATTTGTCTATTTTTAATTAAATCTAAAATAGCTATGTTGTACGTATGTGGCTATATATAAAAATGAGAAGAGCCATATGAAATCAAAATCGTGAATTCTATTACATGGGAGTTATTATCTGAAAAATATCCTCCCGTAAGACGGCAGTGATCAACACCAGCTTTGGCAATGAAACAACAGGCACCACATTGTGGGGAATCAGCTTCGAAACTCAAAGTGAGAAAAACCCCTAGGAGTAATTTATGACCAGACACTCTTTTATGTTTGCTTCAGATATCTGATCCTTAGACAGTAGGGAATAGATACACACAAATAATTTATTTTGCCCCATGCTAGTGTACTGAAACATCATAAAACTACAGACACTGGTGCTAGAAGTAACTTAGAAACATCAGCTCATCATTTGATATAGTTTTTAGGAAGTGGCCGTACTGATAATGGAGCAAACCTCTCATGTTGCTGAAAAAAGTAGTGAGATTTAGAGTTTAACTGACTTCCCAAGAATAGCTTTAAGGGTAAATCTAGGACCCATGAATCCTGATCCTGAATTGCAATTGAGCATTTAGAAATATATATTTAGGAGTAATTTCCCTTTGCTTTTCTCAATTCGTATTGCCCTCATATTATTAGTGCATATTTTTACAAATTGATATTTTAGGAACTCTTTAGAAATTAAGGAAATCTATCTTGTATCTGAGATGTGAGTTTCATTTTCTGAAATCAATCGATCATTTGTCTTTTCACATTAGTGTTTTTTTAATATGTGACTTCTGTGTCATTGTACAAATTCTTTCAATATTTCTTCAAGGAACTTTAATAGCTTTAGTCATACTTTAAATATTTGATGTGCCTGAAATAATTTTATTGTTAGATGAGATATAAAGATCTAACTGCATTTTTTCCAGTGGCTACTGAGTATAACTACATTTATTAAATATTATACACTTCTGGTACTGATTTGAAAAGGCAACATTACCATTCACTGAATTTTCATATGCAATTGGGGTTATTGTTATTCTTTCTATTTCTTCCAGTGAAAGTACACAGTTTTAAATATGGCCTTAAAACATTTTAGAAAATACGATTCAGCAATATTCAAAAAGAATAACATATTATGACTAAGTTGATTTCATCTCTGGAATACCAGGTTGGTTTAGCATTCAGAAAAAATCAGTGTTATTTGCGATATAAAAAGTAAAAGGTAAAAAAATCATATGATTATCTAAGAAAATCATATGATATTGAAGAGAACACATTTGACAAAAATATACATATTTATTAAACAAACAAAATAAATCAAAAACCTCTCACCAAATTTGAAACAGAAACTCTCACAACCTGAAAATGTATAAAGGACATCTTGTTTATAATTTAAAATCTCAATATTTTGAAGACCTACTTTCCCAAAATTAATATACAGATTCAATATAATCTCTACCAAAATTACACTTGGCTTCTTTATTTGTAGAAATTAGCAAACAACATAAAATGTATATGGAAATGAAAAAATGTTTGTAAAAACAAAGTTTGTAAAAAACACACAAAAATGATTAATTACTCAGTTGTAGGACTTACCGTAAATCTATGGCAACTGAAACAATGTGGTATAAGGATAATATTGAAATAGTGCAGAGGAGGAGACAGACCAGAAATTCAACCATACGTATATGGCTAACTGATTTTCAACATAGATGCCATGTTCATTTCATGGGGGGAGGGGGGGATAGCCTTTCAATCACTAGTCCTGAGCCAACTGAACATCCAGATAGAGAATGATTCACCTTGCTACTCATCTCATACTATACATAAATATTGACTCTACATGCATCCTAAATTTAATGGGAAATTTTGTAACTATAAAGCTTGAGATAGGAAAGGATGTCTTAGAGGACAATAATCACTAACCATCGAAAAAAAGAAGTGATAAATTGGAAGGCAACATATCAAAAATGACTAATATTTGAAAGGTACCACTAAGAAAATGAATAGTCAAGACACAAACTGAAGAATACTTGCAATGTATATATCTGACATAGTATTTATATCCAGAATATGTAAGGACTGAACTTAATAAGACATATAATCCAATAAAAATTGGCAATAACTCTGAACAGATACATCTGAAAGTAAACATATGAATGTTAACATATGAATGTAAAGTTTCTCACATAATTAGTCATTGATAAAATTTAAATTAAAACCACAATAAAAGTCTATTACACCTCCATTAGAATGGCTAAAAATTAAAACACTGACAAGTCTTGATGTTGATACACTGGAACTATCATACATTATTGCTGAGAAAGTAAAATGAAAAAAACCATGTAAGAAAAGAGCTGGACTGTTTATATTGAACTTAAATATGCATTTCCATCTGACCAGGCAAATTCACCCCTAGGTTTTTATCTAAATGCAATGTAAACACATGTCCACATCAATACATGTACATGAATATCCACAGCAGTCTTACTATAACAGCCCCAAGTTAAAAACAATACAAATGTCCATCAGTAGCTGAGGGGGTAAACATATCTGGTGCAGATCCACACAATAGGATACTGCTCAGATAGTGAGGTAGGATCTCCTAATGCACACAATAACAGATGGATTTCAAAGTCATAGGCTGGATGACAAAACAGATACAAAAGGGTATCTACTGTATGCCCCCATTTTTGTTAAATTCTAGAAATGGGAATAAATTTTCTAGTGTTAGAAAACCAATCAGATTTTGCTTGGGTCCAGGTTTAAGAGAATTGATTGAAAAGAGCCTTGAGGGAAGCTTCCAGAATCATGAAAACAAATATTTATTGGGTTGGCAATTACACTGAAGTATATATTTGTCAAATTTCATCAAACAGTACAGTAACAATGTGTGCATTTAATTTTATGAAAATTGATTTTAAATTAAGTTCTCCATTTTTGCCTGATACCTATGAAATCACTTCAAAATTTTGTTTGTCAAGGGACAGAGATATTATAAATACTTTTATTTGGCTTATGACTGTAATCAAATAGAGTGCAAAACTAAAATGTGTACTAATGCACTTAGTCTCATTACTGCCTTAGGTGTCTACTAAATCCCAGTTGTGTTCCATTAGAATGATATGTTAAATAGTTGGATAAAGCAGTAAATTATCTAAAAATCAGTTTAAAAAAAAACTTCATGTTTAGTCTACATTCTGCTGAAGTAGGTTTAAACAGTTTACATCAATGTTCTCATTTTACGTATCTAATAACAAAAGATTTCCAGGTACACTGCCACATTCAATGCCTCTAATTTATATTATTCCAATGAAAATATAAAAAAGAGAGTGGAGAATTTTTTTTACTCTTAAGGGGATTTTAAAAATGTCATCAAGGTGGAACTGATTTAAAGTGTATTTTTTTCAGTCAATATAGAAGAATCTGTTTGTGGTGATAAGACAGAAATATATTTTGCTGTTTGGACTCAAAGTGGCAGAAAGCAGAAGTCATAGGTTGAAGTATAATCAAAAGTATCTTCCACTTTTTTTTTTCTTGAATGCAGCTTCCATCAATAGTCTTGAAGCTCCAGATTATCTATCAAACTGAGAAAACCTGTCTTAGGTAGCTAGATCCTCTAATCAAATATTGGCAGATGAGATCCTCTGGGTGATAAAAAAAGATTTAAAACCCAGAGTGACAGTATTTGATGAGTATCACAGCATACTTATTCAAGTCAAGGTGAAACATATATAGTAAAGATTTAGCTCTCAAGTTATTACTATTTTTTAATAATATAACTACTAGTATACATAATTATTACTGCTTTTATTAATATATATTTACAAGCTAAGGTCAAACCTTTTATTGTTGCATAGCTAAGATATTTAATCTATATCTGTAACACAAAATACATTACATACAAAAATGTATTACATAAGAAATGTTCAGATTGTGGAAGTAATATTAAATCAGAGTTTTAATATATGAAAATAATTATTAAAATATTAATAGGCCCTATTATCTTATTCTAGTTCTTGTGAAGTCACTACCTGGAACACTAAATTACTTCAAAAATTAGCTAGCATAAAATTAGTAATTAAATGTATATTACCCAATAGTAAGTATTTCAGAGAAACAGAACTTTTTTTCATTTTAGAAATATTCAGTGTGCTAATATGCTGTTTATAGTGGTGCATGGCAATTCAGGACAATTTTAATGTGTTTTATGAATTAACTAGAGGCCCAATGTATAAACATTGGTGTAAGAGTAGGCCTTCCTTCCCCAGGCTGCTGGAACCGGCTTCCCTCCAGTACCTGGGACCCGGGCTTCCCTCCTCCACCCACCGGCAGGCACCCGGGACCTGGGCTGGCTTCCTTGGGCTGCCCACAGGCACCCGAGAACTGGGCATGATGTCCAGAAGGACATCTGGTCTAATTAGCATATTACCCTTTTATTATTATAGATGAACAGATATTAGAAGGTGAAGTAAGCACTATGGGTAGGTATTAGAATAGAAAAATGATTTTAATACCTAAGGGTATCTATTTATATAGGATTGAAATGCAGTAATTTTCCTCTAAAATATTGCATGTGGCCTGCTGTGGGCACAGCAGAATCAGGTTGTATTCATCGCCTAACAATGAAAAATTAATAAAGTATTTAAATGTGTAATACATTGCATGAAGGGATGCAATAAATTAGCACTCTGTTCACCATGCTTGCCGATAAGTCAGAATCATTGGAAGATGAAAACCTGGAGTTAGGCCTAGTTTTAAATCAAAATTTTGTAATATTTCAAAGACCAAATCACATCTTGACTCTCCAACTTATTGTTGGAATTGTCAGCCAATATCAGCACAATTTACTACGATAAAGCTCTTAGCATTTCAATAATTCAGACATTTCTTTCTCATTTCCATCCCCTAATTTTCCAAAAGTGAGAGAAGTCTGAGGAAAGCTTATTCTGCCAAAGATGGGTTCTATGAGCAACCCTTTAAGGATAGTTCTTCACCAGGAATAAGACTCCTCCATCAGTACCACCCTAAAGTACCATCCTGTATGGCTCCAGAAATTCAGAGGAAATGAATATACTAAAAATAAGTCTCAAGGCTTTTGCATAACTAACAGTATCCACCAATATCCCTAATTAATATAAAAAATAGCGGGCTAATTTGTTAAATGCAAGTAAGAGCAGACATATAAAAGGATATTTTCTTTCTGGATTATACAGTCCAGAAAAATACAAGTACTCCCTTTACTTTGTGGTACTGATAATTGCTCAAGAGAGAGAGTTGGGTATTCTAAATAGATTGTTCTAAATATTTTTAATTTTTTAAAGATTTCTGATTATCGTGGGATATAAGATCATACATGGCACTCTATTACAATCTGTGCTTACTTCCCTGCTGTATTGTGTGAGATTCAAGTCTTAAATAACAACAACAACAACAATAACAACACACACACACACACACACACACACACACACACACACACACAGTTTGTAACAGCATTAATCCTAGCTAGAAATTGATTCCTGGAAATAAAATCACAAAAAACTGGGCACGCTCAAATCATAACTCAAATGAGGAAGGAAAGGTTGTACGCAAGCCCAGAGAAAAGCTCAGTAAAATTGATAAGCCTATAATCAGGGTAACTAATTTAAGCAAGAGAAAAGACACACATTACTAATGTCAGAAATTAAAAAGGAGCCATCATTCAGAACCCATGAACATTAAAAAAAATTATAAAAGTGTACTATGGACAAATTAATGCCACAAATTTGATAATATAGATATCCTGGATCAATTCCTTCAGAGATAAATCTGCCAAAATTCACACAAAAAATAGATAATCTGGATAGGTGGTTATCTAATAAAGATCTTAAGTTAATAATTAATAACCTTCCAAAAGAGAACCCAAATGGGTTCACTGGTGAATTCTACCAATTATTTAAGGAATAAATGATACCAATTCTCTGAAGTGTTTTACTAAAGGTAGAAGTACAGGGAGTACTTCCTAACCCATTCTATGATGTCATAATTAACCTAGCTCAAAAACCAGACAACACTGTTTCAAGACAACTACAGATCAATATCTCTAATCAGCATAAATGTAAAAATTCTCAATAAAACATTAGCAAATTGAATCCAACAATGCACAGAAATAATTATATTCCACAACCAAATGTTATTTATCCCGGGTACGTAAGGCTGTTACAAAATTCAAAAATAAATTAATATAATTCATATCAAGGAGCTAAAAATGAGAAATCACATGATCATACAAATAGATGCAGAAAAAAATAACAATGTTCAAAACCTGTTCATGATAAAAAAACTTTCAGCAAACTAGGGAGAAGAAATTTGTAAAGGTAATAAAGAACATCTACAGAAACCCTACAGCCAACATCACACTTAAGGATAAGAAAACAAAAGTTTTCTGCTAATGTCGGGAACAAAACCAGGAATAGTGCCAGACAACAAGGCAAGAAGCAATATCAGGAACAATCTTACCACTGCTTTTCGACATCATACTGGAAAGCTTAAGTAATGAAATAAAATAAGAAAAATAAAATAAAATGTATCCAGGCTTTAAATAAATACAATTGTCTTTGTCCAATGATGACATAATCAGAACAGTCAACTCAAAATTTAAGGAGAACAAAGTTAGATGGCTGACAATACTTGTCTTCAAGACTTATAATGAAGCCACAGGAGCCCATATAGTGTGCTATTGGCAAAATAATAAACAAACAGGTTAATGGGAAAAAAATAGAGAACCCAGAAATATATACCCATAATATATTCAAAGACCTTTCACAAAGAAATAAAGGCAATGAAATGGAGCAAAATGTCTCTTCAAGAAATGATGCTGGAGTAAGTGGCATCTACATGCCAAATAAATATATTTAGACACAGGTCTATACCGCCCTTCACAAAAATTAACTCAAAATACATCATAGACCTTCAAGTAAAATGCCAGCTATAAAGCTCCTAGAAAATTTCATAGAAGAAAACCCAGATGAGATGTGTAAGGCAATGACTTCTTAGAAACAACACCAAAAGCACAGTCCCTGAAAATAAATAACTGATAACCAAGATTTCATTAATAAAAGTTTCTGCTCTGTAAAAAACACCAAAAAAAACCCCCAAAAAACTGGGAGAATATATTTACAAAACACATATTTGACATAGAAATTTTATCCAAATATACAAAGTGCATCTAAAACTCACCGATAAGAAAACAAACAACCCAATTAAATATGGGTTAAAGATATGAACCAACACTTCACCAAACAAGATATACAGATCACAGAAAGCATCTGAAAATCTGTTCAATCTCATATGTCATTAGGGAAGTGAAAATAAAAAAAAACAATGAAATATTTTTGCATTCCTATTAGGATGTCTAAATTCCAAAACACTGAAAACACCAAATGCTAGTGAGGATATGGAATAACAGGACCTCTCATTCATTGCTAGTGGGAATCCAAAGATAGTTTGGTGGGTTTGGGAAGGCGGAGGTGAGGGGTTTGGGGGAGAGATTGCCAAAGACTGTATATGCAAACTAGAGGCCCAGTGCACAAATTTGTGCATAGGTGGGGTCCCTCGGCCTGGCCGGTGATCAAGGCCTATTGGCCAGGGGGAGGAACCCTGGGAGGTTGGTCGGCCAGCCCCCTGATCAGGGCCTATTGAGAGGGCAGGCTGGCAGGGTGGAGGGACTGTGGGAGGTTGGCCAGCCATGGGGAGGGGCTGCTAGAGGTTGGCTGTGGGATCGCACTGACCACCAGGGGGCAGCTCCTATGTTGAGCATATGCCCCCTGGTGATCAGTGCACGTCATAGCAACTGGTCGACCAGTTGTTCGGTCGTAATGGTTGCTTAGGCTTTTATATATATAGATAATGCATAACCCATGGACACAGACAATAGGGTGGTGAAATCAGGGGGAGGGATATAGGAGGGGGTTGGAGGGGTTAATGGGGGGAAAGTAAGGGGACATAGGTAATACTTTCAACAATAAAGATTAAAAAACCACATTATAGTCATCATAAGATCCAGCAATTATACTCCCAAAGGAGCTGAAAACTTACGTGCACACAAAAACCTGCACACAGATGTTTACAGAAACTTACTCATAAGTTAAACTTTGGATGCAATCATTAAGATGTTCTTCAGTAGGTGAGTGTATAAACTGTAGATATATCCAGAAAATGGATTTATTTAGTACCTAAAAGAATGAACTATCAAGCAGTGAAAATATATGGCGGAAACTCAAATGCATATTACTAAGTGAAAGAAGCCAACCTGAAAAGGCTCCATACTGTGTGATTCCAACTATAGGATATTCTGTAAAAGGCTGAATTGTGGAGACTAAAAAATCAGTGGCTGCCAGGGGTTGGAGGGAGGAAGGAACGAATAAAGAGCACATATGATCTTGATAGCAGTGAAACTGTTCTGTATGATATTACTATACATTATACATTTGTCAAAAACCCTTAGAATGTAGAGTGAACTCTAACATAAACTATGAACATTGTGTGATAATGATCTGTCAATATAGGTCCATCAATTATAAATTATGTACCATTCTGATGTTGAATGTTGATATTCTTGGAGATTCAGGGTGGGAGGGGTAGGGGGAGAACAGGGTGCATATAGAAACTGTGCTTTCCACTGAATTTTGCTATGAACCATAATCTACTCTAAAATCTAAAGTTTATTAATTTAAAAAATAATTATCACAGTAGGGTAATAGTATTATTCCATTTGTATATTGGTTTAACCACTAAATAAAGTAATCGATGTAATGTACTCAGTCCAATGTCATAATAATCTCTCAAAAATGTTTACTATTTATTTATGATGAATATCATTTTCCTCCTTTATGTGCAGTATCTGGGGATGTTTAGAACCAAGCATGATATTAAACAAAAACTACAGTATTAAAATAAGTTTAGATGATTATTGTCAATCAAAATACTGAATTTATGCTAATTGGTTAAATCTATTTGGAAAAATTTCACCCAATGAATAATCCCAAACTCATTAATTCATAGTCACAAGACACTATTCCCTGTCTTTTGCTCTTTTACTGCTTTCTTTAATCAACTAAACTTTTAAAATATCCAGTCCCCAAACTCTTTCTACCTTTCTTTTTGAATCACTTAAAATATAACTAGGGAATTAATTAAGGTTAATTTGGAAGAGAAAAGCATAGTACAACGCCAGATAGTGGCTGGAATTAATAGATTATCCCATGGAAAGGTAATGAGAAACAGAACAATTTATGTTCCATTGTCTTTGCCATCTGATGAAGAGAGCTATATTTTTGTAATAGGAGTAATGAATAGCTAAATGACTCCAATATAAATCTCAAGAAGTCAACTAACTCAAAGTATAGAATTTTGGCTGTTATACTGTATAGTGGCCCGGTGCATGAAATTCATGCAGGGGGCAGGGGTTGTCCCTCAGCCCGGCCTGCACCCTCTCCTATATGGGACCCCTTGGGGGACATCCCTCTTGCAATTTAGGACTTCTGGCTCCTAACCGCTCACCTGCCTGACTGCCTGATTGCCCCTAACCACTCTGCCTGCCAGCCTGATTCCACCCAACTGCCACCCAGCCTGATCACCCCCAACTGCCCCCCTGCCAGCCTGCTCGCCCCCACCTGCCCTCCCTGCCGTCCTGCTTGCCCCCAAATGCCCCCCTGTCAACCTGCTCACCCCCAACTGCCTCCCCCGCTGGCCTGATTGCCCCCAACTGACCCCCACTGATGGCCTGCTTGCCCCCAACTGGCCCTCCTCACTGGCCTGATCACCCCCAAAGGCCCCCCTCACCGGCCTGATCACCCACAACTGCCCTCCCCTCTTGGCCCCAAACCACCTCTACCTCGGTCCTGCCACCATGACTTTGTCCAGAA